>NC_056744.1:914835971-914864485 GCF_019279795.1 Protopterus annectens | reverse complement strand
ATCAATCAAAAACAATAAGGTAATCAAAAAAAAATTTTTGAAAAAGTTTTTCCCCACCCCAAGGCCTCCCCCAAAATTAACCCAAAAAAAACTTTTCACCCCTAGGGGGAAAAGAATTTAGTTGTCACAATGAAGATGTATCTGTTACATACAATGCTTAACTTAAAACATCGCTATCACACTGGCAAACAGAACAGTCTGTAAGACAGTAAGTACTAGCCCACCAATGTTCTCAATGTGAAATGTATGAAAACTTATAGCCATATACCTTTAGGTGTCTTACTACTGATATCCCTCACATGCTGTAACAGCCTAGGTTATATATGGTGCATACCCCTCCCTCATAGAATGAATTACAGGGGCATATAACAGTGTTACATACACAGACCTGTGGACTGCACAAAGACACACAAGTTTTGTCCAGCTGTAGCCCATATATATATATATATATATATATATATATATATATATATATATATATATATATATACATGGTCCCTACCCCACAATATGTGTGGGGACCACAACGTCACTGGAATGATGGCAGGAATGGCAGCACAACATAATCATAGGCCACTACTTAACCTCTTACTGCATGACATATGGACAAAGCCTGGTATATAGGTGGAGGACAGAAGTGGAACACAAGGCAATATTGTTGTTATACACTGAGAAAGTTGCTGGTGTTACAGGATTCATTGCAACATACCCTTATTCAGGAATATGACATTAGAAACACAAATGAATGCAGCCATGTACTGATAGCACTCAACAGACAGAATACCAGTGATATATCTGATACAAGACCTGTGTGGTGGACAGACAAAACATAACAGCCAATCCTCTGGCCATCATGTGGATAGGCCCACAGTTGAGAGTTATGCAGACAGACTGCATTCCATGCTAAACTAGTATGTGCACACAAACCCTGTAAGACTAGTGGTATACAACGTATATAACAACACTACTCACACTGTCTGTAGTTCTGGAACCTTATACAAATATGTAGTTGGCCTGTGTCTGCAAGTCTTTTTGTAAGATGTATTGCTACCTGCTGTCTATAACACTGCTGCCCACACACAGTAAGGATGTCCTCCATACAGTAAAGGTAAAGGGACCATGCCCACATGATTTAGTAATTTATAGTACTAGGTTGCCATGACAGCTGTAATTGGAAGTACTACACAGCAGGCTGCATAACTGAGGTGGTGGTGCTGCAGTAGTGCTGTCGCCTCACAGTACGATGTTGTCCCATTCGATTCTCAGCTAAAGCGTCTTCTGTCTGGAGACATGCATTAATGGGTGTACCTTCAATGAAGGTTGTGCATCAGGGCTGGCAACTTGGCATGTAAAAATCTACTGCCAATCATTAGCAGATCGGAGTTCCGCTGTGGCGACCCCTAACCGGGTAAAGCCGAAAGACACAACAACAACAAGAACAACACAGCAGGCTGCATGCAGGTAGCAAGTGGTGGACACTGATTGGTGCAGAGGCTATCACCTGAGCATGTACATCACCTACAAAATCCATGCTGCAATCTATTCAAAGCAGCTCAATCCATGTAGTGGAGAGAGACAGACAGAGAGAGAGAGAGAAAGAAAGAAAAAAAGAAAACAAAAACAAAACAGAACAAACAGACATCCATCCAGTAAATATTAAGTTGTTCAACAACTGAACCTACAGACATCCCAAGTTAACCAAGGGGACACAGCAAACTGTATCCAGAAGAGACAACAATCCCACAACAGGTATGTGAAGCATATATGCATGTAATTGAATGTAGTACTTGGTGTATAATAATGGGATAGATGATGCTGAATGATTTATATGTGCCACCAGGTGGACAATAGTGTATGTTCCTGTGGGCAGTGCACCATACCTGTCAACTGTGCAGATCAGCACTGAATGAGAAGATGTAAGCCATCATAGTGTGTGTTGTGTACTGCAAGACATGTATATTAGTGTGGCCAATAGCTGGTGGTGGAAGTAATGCTGTTATGATGGACACATGAGTTTCAGAGCCCACCACTTGCAGGACAGTCATGTTAACATGTAATGTAGCATGTACAAATGCCATAAGTGTGTAATAGGGCTTACCTGCAATCTGTTCCTATATATACTCCCCCTAATGTTAGGCTGTGTCCACATGTGACACCTGTCTGTGTTTAGGAAGGTAGAACAGTGCAGCTGTGCAGGAAGGAGAGTTAGAAAGTGTGGACCTGATATTTGAATGCACCCTATATATATATATATATATATATATATATATATATATATATATATATATATATATATATACACATGTATTTCTACAGATATACAGACACACACACATATCTATCTATCTATCTATATATATATATATATATATATATATATATATATATATATATATATATATATATATATATAGAGGTTGAATGCGTCTTGTTCGAACTGAAAAAACCAAAACTGCAAAATATCGAAGCAGCATGTAAGCGAATGCTTTCCCTGGGAAGGAATTTGCTTGGCTGCTTCGGTACTTTGCCGTTTTTGGCACTGTAGTGCAGTCTCGGAGTTGATATATTTAAGTGGGGGGGGTGGCGGGCAAAGCCCCCGACTTAATCTCATGTTTTAATGTGCTTTCTTTTTTTTTTTTTTTGTTGGAACAGTGATTTTTTTTCCAACTTTCTGACAGTTCGGTTTTATAAGCTTTAGCTTATATGGGGTCGATTAATCACCATTCGCTTATTTAAGCGTTCAGTGATCTAATATAGACTCATATATATATATATATATATATATATATATATATATATATATATATATATATATATATATATATATATATATATATATGAAACTCATAATATACATATAACCACAAAAATAGGCACAGTCGTTCAGCAAAAGATGTTTAATGGCACTCCACAAGCAAAAACCGCACAAACAGAACTCAGTAATGCTGCTACTATTTTCAACACGTTTTTGTCGGTATACACTTCTTCTGAGCTGATTAACAGTTCTCAGTGCATAGAATTTATATGTCAGCTATTATTTGAGTCAACCAATACAATCTCTTGGTTAATTAACACTAAAGTAAAATCAATTACACTCTTATTGTTGAAAAATGTCTATAATCACAGCCCACAAGTTCCTTAACAAATGAGGAAAACATGTTAAAAATAGTAGCAGCGTTACTGTGTTCTGTTTGTAAAGTTTTTACTTGTGGAGTGCCATTAAACATCTTTTGCCGAACTACTGTGCCTATTTTTGTGGTTACCAGTGATTGATTGTGCAGATTGACCACCTTCTTGTTGTTCATAATATATATATCTACACACACACACACAGATATATATATATTTAGATAGATATATATATATATATATATATATATATATATATATATATATATATATATATATATATATATATATATATATATATATATATATAGATGCATATATATATATATATATATATATATATATATATATATATATATATATATATATATATATATACACATGTATGTCTACATGTATACACACACACACACACACACACACATATTTATATAAATACATATATATATATATATATATATATACAGCAGTAATTGAGTACAAAATGGACAGTTATGTCTGGTGTGAACTCCATGTTGGGAACCATTGCCCTTGTCTGTGAAGGTGGGATTGGAATTTTGGGGAAGGATAGTAGGTATATTTCGGGAGATAGGTTGGATTGGAAGATAGACAAGACAGCATACAGAGGCAGTATATGACACGTGGTGGGTAAACACCTTGGATGGGGAGTGTTGTCTGGAATGTGGAAGCCCATGAGCCCCCATATGGAAACAATAGGACCAAGGTCCCCACCCATGGGCAGTCGCAACAGCATCTTCATGGCCCTGAAGGTGCCTGGGCTGAGAAGGAGGAGCATGCGGACCCTGTGATTGTGTACAGATGGCTTCAAGGTGCTGTAGCACATCCCCCAAGTCTCTGTGGAGCTCCCTATGCACCAGACCCTGGACCTGACTTTGACTGACAGGATCCTGTCTGTGTGTACTCCCGGGGGGGTGAACACCATCCCCTGAGGTGGTTCCACCTGAAGGTAGTGCAGAACCAGTAAATGATGAGGTCCCAGGGTGGGTCACAGATGTGATGTGGCCTGGTAACATGGCCAAATGAGGTGGGAGAGGTTGTTCTGCTGGCAACTGTCTTCCAAAACATGGTATTGTGTCACTGTTATAGAACATATGTGGGTAGTAATAGTCCACACATTCCAGGATTATGTCTAACAGCATGCATAGATATCCCCATTAACGCAAAACAACAGATGTGCAGCAGTCACATAGCAAACAGAACACATGCATATATGGAACCATAGTGGCTCTTACAGTGGCATGCAGGTGACATTATTTATAACAGGCTACAAATTATAGTGTTTCAACATGGAACATGACTACAAACACATTGCACAAATTGTTGTACAATACAATATATGTCTCAATGGTAGGTCTTCTATAGACATACCCATTGAGTTGTGTGATCAGTTTATTGTTGCAGATATTGTAGGGGGAGACAAAGATGTGTATTAAGAACTATTATATTGTTGCAGTATGAGGTCCTCAGACCTGTTTCCCTGTTTATGTCTTTCAGGCAAAATGTCCAGGGAGAGACTTCTGATGTACACAGTGGAGGAGAATGATGTCATCATCACATACCTGGTGCAACACTACCACACCCTGTTCAGGCATACAGCCCATGATCTGCAGGAGAGGACTGCCCTGTGGAATGATCTTGCCCACAGGGTAAACAATGTCGGCCTGCATAACTGCAGTTATGAGCAAGTCCAACATCTATGCACTGATCTTCTCCGCCATGCCCATTGACGTGCTGCTGTTGTTAAGGGGGATCAGCTTGCAACAGGGGGGGTCATGCCATCTAACCCCCCAACACATGTTGAGGAGCTCCACGCCAGCCTCAGGGCATCTGCCCACCTGCAAACACAAGACCCAGCGGAGAGCATAGTGGAGGAGGGTGCTACCCACACAGTGGTTAAGGAGCATGCAGATAAGGCCACAGGGCACATCAGTACACCACTGTTGTGTATTCATCTGCATCTGTAGAGTTTAATCATGCATATGTGAGATTAAATATATATAGTTTGTTGCTGCATTGTAGTATTAAACAGACGTGCATAATCTGTAGTAATGTGGGTTTGTACTGTTGATGTACTGTAATGCTGGTCCCACCCTGTACCAATGCCACAGTTGTGGCTACTGACATCACATCTGTCACACATTTATGTAGGTCCCTCTGCTATACCTCCAGGGTGGCAGCCCGTAGCTGGTGAGTATGGTGTTTGTTCAGGTTTGCCAATACACCGATCATGTCATGACCATGGTATATTCCATGCACACATTTAACACACTTACCCATAATCCATGCTGTACATGTTCATGTATTGTTGCTGTTAACTGCACTACATCACAGTGGTCACCACGGTGGCGTATCTGAATGCTATGTTAGAGTCCTGCAATATAACTAATAAACTGTCATTGCAAGATGTGTGCGCAGAGATGAACATAATGGTGGGAGAAATGACCTACAGTAGGGACATGTCTGAAACATCACCCTTATACAGTGCCACAACAGTATATATACCACTATTACAATGGCAACTGTTGCAGATCTACACTACAGCATATCACAATACTGCATTCCACAGCCCTTACAACCTGCAATGTGGTCCTAACATGAGCAATGAATGTGTAATATGAAATCCTATGTTAGGACAGTAAATATGGGGAATACATACCTTCACAAACACTGGAAGCATATGTGTGCATACACTCCAGATAACATATTGTGGAAGCAGTTTTTAAGGTGCTGACAGCATGCATTCTTCATAAGTATGGACCTTCCAGCAAGTAGAGGTCCTCAATGTCACACCAAAAAATGGTCTGCTGTCCAAGATGTTTGGCCATCAGATGTGCCCACTTACCTGCAACAGAGGCAGTCGTGGCTTGCACACATCTTACAAGCCATGGAATGGATCCCATGCCCAACAGGTAGCACCCAGGAGTTGGACATGTAGCTTTACCTTACCATTGCATATACCATGGAAAATAGTGCAGACAGTCATGTATGTGGTGAGGATGTATGGGACAGGATTAATGTAGAAAATAAACAGATGGTCATCCAAGACAGATGATGACACATGTTGCAAACTGGTCATGCAGGCTACCTAGTAACATGCCACAACACTGCGGGAGTTGCAGGAATATCTAACAAGTACTGGCTGTGCAGTACCTGTGTTGGCAATTGCCTGGAATCTGCATAAGTGTGGCCCATAGGTTAGGGTAATCAGATGGGACAGTTGTACCACAGGAAACATCAGCCAGGCCTCTCTACAGGTAGAGTATGCATAACAGCAAAAGTCTCCCAAAGGCATGTATTGCAATGTGTACTGGTGTACCAAGACCACATTGGGAAATTACAGACAGTGTCAATTAAGATACATGTGTTGCACAACCAACACCTCACCCCACCTAAGGCCCACCATCCCCATCTGTACCTTGCTGGTGCCAGTGTACACCTGTATGTTTGTCATTCATTAGCAGGGACTAGGCCTGTACACATGGTGTTCAGAATTTGGGACACTGCAAAATCACACACATGTGCAGGCCATAATTGTCAAGCATTTGCAGAAAGGCTGAGAGTGGGGAGGGGGTGTCATCCTGAAACATAACAGTGCACTGAAGCACAGATCCAAAGCTTGCTAAGAATGGCTGTATCTGCACACAGTCAAGGTCATGAATTGTGGCAAACATAACCCTGACTCCACAGCAATAGTGATGGCACTGTATGACCTCCAAGGGCTGTGCACATGAGTTGACCTTACAATCATGCAGAGTTGGGAGACATTTGTAGGGCAGGGTGACCACATACTGGCAAATGCAGATGGCCCATGCTAGTATGCCTCTTCTAGGAATAGTGACTGCTGTAGTACACATAACAGTAGGTGCAACAAACCATCATGATAAGGGTGTGCACACATATGCACCCACAAATTGTATGCATCTCAATCAGCATCTGCACAACTAACACATTTGTTTGAGACTGCATTTAATTGCACAGGTCATATGTCACATATCAGGTTCATGTAATGTTAACATATGCAGTAATGTGGCCCCATGGCATATCAGGAAAGAGGGCGCCATATCATTAAGGGTGTGTACACTCCCCATAGCCACGGTAAGGTTTGAAGGTTGTCAGTGTAATTGTATTTTATTGGCCATATATGCACTGCTGATGATGAGATCTGTAAATCAGACATCATGCATTCACAAATGATTTGTCCAAATATCATCCCAGGTATGTGTTGGACAAACACATAGGAGCTGTGAGCAGCAGGGCAAACATAACTGACACACATATACACATTTAGCAATGGTGTGTACACCTGTGAAGTATGGTGCACAATACATGCCAGGGTGCCGAACTGGTGCACAGCATTACTGTGTACATGGGTGCAGTGTATTCCAGGGGAAGGGGCATCACCTACTAACATAACCCATGCATCACAGAGATGTATAATGTTGCTAGCAGGGGTTGACTATAGGTGCACTGCATGCTATTGAGTGCCATATATCATGCATGTTGACAGATGGGTAATGAGAGGTCTGTGTGTAATATCTTTGTGCAACCTCACCTGTAAGTGTGTGTGTGTGTGTGTGTGTGTGTGTGTGTGTGTGTGTGTGTGTGTGTGTGTGTGTGTGTGTGTGGGGGGGGGTTAATATGTCTTTAAGTGCTATCTGGTGGAGTGGAAGGGGGTTGATATATGTAGAAGGTATATGCGTGTGTGTGTGTGTGTGTGTGTGTGTGTGTGTGTGTGTGTGTGTGTGTGTGTGTGTGTGTGTGTGTTTGTGTGTGTGTCCATGTATACACATGTGTGAGTGTGGGGTTGTTCATACCTCTCAACTTCCCTTATAAATTATGCAGTAAATGGACATGGACAGACACATTAGACACCAGGAATACTTTTCTGACATGTAATCTCAGGACAACTGATAGTATAATAAAGTCTGCAGCATGAAAGATGCATTGGGAGGGAAAACTAAAGACCAGGGATACTGTCTTAATTGCAATCAGCAGAAAGGTGCAAGAATATCCACATATGCAGCACTAAAGATGCATTGGGGAATTAATAGGCAACACCAGAGAGTGTTTCCAAATATTACTGTAGTCCACATGAAAAGTTAATAGAGCAACACATCTTGCATCTACTGAAAAATAGTTAAGTATGAAACTCCAGTGCTGGACATTATTGAGTGACTATAGTAGCCCATAACATATGGGGGCCCTGCTCAAGATGTCTGGACAAAACCAGGGTGAACACTGGATGATATCAGGGAGTCTTTGAAAGAATGACTCCAATCAAATTAAAGAGTTAATGGAGTATTCATGTTTTGTGATCACTTTTCTGAGCAATTTGAAGAATGATACATTAATGATTGGTATTATTGACTGTAATTATTCAAGACTGATGCAGGATGGGGAAATTAAGAGAAAAACTAGGGACATTCTGTAAACTCAGGGCCGGGTAATTAGTATGGTGGAATATCATGGTGTGTGTGTGTGTGTGTGTGTGTGTGTGTGTGTGTGTGTGTGTGTGTGTGTGTGTGCGTGTGTGCGTGTGTACTGTTAAGCAATGATGTACAGGTCTTAAAGTGTGTTCTTGTTTTCCCCTCACAGGTGGCGAGGTGGGTCGGGGTCCCTCCTGCAAGCAATATGATGTCAGTGTCCATACAGACACTGAAAATGATGATAGGTGTGTTGAGACACAGGTAGGGTTGTCAGGGGCTGAAGGTGCTCCATTGTTTGACACCCCACTGTTATCCTCCCCATCACCGCACACAGTCACAATGCCTATACATACCCCATCACCAGTGGCCATAGCTGATGAACAGTTGGCGGTTGGTGGCATGGGACAAGAAAGTGTGGTATCTATGGCACATGTGTCTGGATGCAGCAGCCATAGCCAGATGTCCGGCTGGGTACCACATAGGCAGATGTATAGGGGGTGCTCATAGCAGGGCTGTTGGTCATCATGCCCCTGGCAGAAGTGCCACATCTGGTGCTACCAGACACATTTTTCAGGCCATTATGGAGGCACAGACATGTATGGAATGGTACACCAGACAGGCTGTGAGGCTGCAGAGGGCTACTCATTCAGCTCTTACTGACAACATCCATGATCTTGCAGGTGCCCGCCGTTATTTTTCAGAGGTCTTGGATAGATAATTGGGTGAGATGGTGGGAATCCTCGACCGTGGAATGTCTGTGCTTGAGCATATGGTGGGACTGGTGCAACAGCCACGTGGACATAGGCCAGCAATACCAACAGCTGAAGGTTGACGTGGATGTGCCATAACACAGATCCACTCACATAGTGGCAGTACCAGCCCCAGCACTGCAGGTGGGGTACTGTCCACACCACACCAGAGCAAGCCAAGTGCATGTAGCCCAGGCCAGTCCCAAGAGAGACCTGGATCCAACAGACATATGTCATCATCAGGGGAGAGTAGCATATCGTGGCTTGTACCTGGTGGTGCCCATGGAACCCCTGGCAGGTACAGTTAATTTGTCCATGGCTGGAGATGGTGAACTGCACATCCTGTCAGGTATAGTCTGCAGCTGTCCAACAAACCCCTGTATAGGGCAACCACATGGCAGAACTGTATGCATGTATATATATATATATATACACACAATAAAACAGCTAGGGCAACCCCATACCTACACACACCACATCACCAAAGCCAAATTAAGAACTAAACCCCCCTCACTCGCACACATGGTGTCAAACGTATGGCTCAGCCTAGGTCTCTGGCAAACCAACAACATGCCCTGTGCATATGATGACACCTGTGACACATCCCTGTCATCCAAAAGATTGATGCAGGGACAGGCTAATATGGTTCTGATGCACAGGGTGACTGTACTATGGAGTACCAATGTAATGCTGTGTAACATATTGTCAGCAATACAGTTTAATGCTTACATGTCAGGAAGTGTAGCTGTCCAGCCATGATGCATTACAGCTGTTAGTAACACTGAGTGATTTTGGTCTCCATAATGTATTCTGTTTGTGTTGTGTTTGTCCATGTGTGAGCAGGATGATGGTCTGCTGTTGTATCCTACAAGGGGTATGGCACTGTTGTAACACCTTGGCTGTGCCATATCCTGGGTACAGGTGAACACATGTCAAAGGTCTGTTTAACAGTTACTGCATGTGCCACATGACTGATAGGTCTGGGGGTGATGTGTACAGATGAATGCATGGTGGCTGATGTCAGCAACCCTTCTACAGTGGACAATGGTAAGTGCACTGGGTGGTACACACCACATGTTTGTGTATAACACACACAGAGGCTTTGGTGTTGATGCAATACACAGAGAATACTGTACACATGGATGTATGTACCTATGCAAGGAACCCATTTTAGCCTGTGTAATTCCACCAAGACAGAATAGGCACAACAATACATTGGGAAATAAGCAGTCTGCTAGTTTAATGTCATTGGCGATGATACTGGCAGGGTATATGTCCCCTTCCCCAATGTAGTGCAATCCTCAACTCAGTATACATAGGTGTGCTGGTGAGGGTGGCACAATCCTACCCTTTGGAGGGTGAGAGGTGCTGTAGAACTGCAGATAGTGTGATAGACAACTACTTAACCTGTTAACATGAACTGCACAGTATTACAGCCAGCTAAGTGGGGGGATACACTTAACAGTAACTGCAATGATGGTGGCTGTATCCACAAGAGCCACGCTCAGCTATATATATATATATATATATATATATATATATATATATATATATATATGTACATACATATACACCAACCCCAGTATCGCTGTACACCTATACAGTGGGGAAGAGGGCATTTACACATCTAGCACTAGTTGTGATGGAATGTATTTCCACAGGATGATACCTGTGAAATGTTAGCATTTGCCAGGCACTGGCCAGTCCCAAAAGAGACCCGGATCCAGCGGACATATGTCATCCTCAGGGGAGAGTAGCATGTATATTCTGCAAATGGAAGTAGATTCCTTCACATACATACACACTCTTACTTGACAACACTGGGACTAGAACCCTTACCTAGGTATGTAATGCTACTGATGTGTGTGGCCTTAATTGCACACACCACAAATCTTTTAGGATGAGGTGTGTTCCAGGTTACATGTTACATGATGAACATCCCCAGGCCTGTAAATATGGTAATGGGGATGTACTGGTTGTTTATGGACAATACATAGTGTGACATACTGTCATATACACATTGACAAAAACATAAAAGTCATACACACATCTGAGAGAACTGGGCTTATCAGTGCTAACTACCTTGTCAGTGTGTCCATTCTGTTACAGATAAGTTACACACAGCACATGCATAACTGGGCTGGATAGTGTTATCAGTTACCTGTATGGTTGATGGTGACAGTGGTCCCCATACAGTAGAACATGGGACATGTACTGGGGGTACCAAGGTGTAGAGACAGTATACCCAGCACCCACACCCCACAGTGTATATTGTATGCACTGAAACCCATGATAACATTCTAGCATACCCACCATCAAACATTGACCAGGACTGCAACACAACCTCTTGTCTATCCCAAGAGTGCTACTACAGGGATATGCATCTAATGCACATGCCATGGGGATAGTGGGGTGATGCATTATCATGGCTTACCTACGGTCAGCAACATCACTATTCCTAATACTGTGTGGCAAGGCATATTGTATTAGGAGAATGTGGCCTCAGAATGCTGTATCCTACAAATATACACACATGCACACATACACACACTTGCCAAAACTCAGAGGGTATCCCATGCCTATCAACCCATTTGTACAACAGTGTTGTGCTGGTACTGCAAGCCCCAGGTAGCCCTTAGGGAGGAGAGTGTAACAAGGTACATGTAATGTCCAGTACAGCAGCAGTTACATCTAACTATAGCAATGGGGGGTGCGGTGAGTGTGAAGGACCTCAGGTTAGTCTCAACTACAGGTCTACAAACACACAGACACTGTTATTCTCAGTAATGCACACGTACACATTTGTCAGTACTGGGTTTCATCAATGCAGGTGTTCACAGGTATGTACCATGCTATTGTCCACTGAGAGATGGAAAGTGTAGGGGATGTGTGTACAGTGGTATCATGCCACCTGCCATGTGCCAGCAGGCCATCTTTCAACAGATACCACAGGGGTGATCCTCAGGGTGAGAGTTACATGCAACATCCAGTCATCTGGTTGGCTCTTACAGAGGGCCAGTGAGGTGCTCCAGTTGACATGTGTGCAACATGTATTACATAACATGGTCAGTTTCTGTCTTGGAGACCTGTACCTAAGCATGTTCTGTTGACTGTGGTAGTGTAGTTGAGGTATCCATGGCATGTGGTGCTTACAGGGTGAGAATTCCTAGCGGTGGCATTCATGACACAGCTGGGCAGACATGTCAGTGTCAGTCAAGCATAGATTGCCTGTAAGTAGCCAAGATGGATACCTGACATCTGCACATCTGTACAGAAGACAGACAGACATCAGCTAGCCAACTGTCTATGCATTAGAATGAATGTGTTGCTAGACAGACATCTGACACCAATAGGTATGCCATTACTGCAGACAGCAGCCCTCACTGACATGTGCTATACACACAGTAGTCTAGAGTTAATATCCACATGTCAGATCAATATCCAGTCAGAAATATTTATTGAGACACAGCTCACACACCAGGAACATGACAGTGAGGACTCAGAGTCCATCTTTGCATGCAGGGGTGTTTGGTTCCAGTACTACAGTCTGCAATCTACTCTTACTTGGGAAAGCACTGTCAACAGTAGTAACGTAATGATACACTACATGCCAGTGTGACTGCATATAACATGGGATACTACCCATGTATGTAACACATTCAAACAGAAAAGAATGTTGTACAAGCCATATATACTCAGGTGTCCCAGACAGTAGACTTACACTCCTTGCTACTGTAATGAAAGCACATAGGCACATGTTATGTACATGGACTAAAATACACTTATTAAAGATGCCATTACCCTGCTATTTTATCAGACTGGAATGTTATCACTGGTTACCAGGGCTGAGCCATGCTTAGCAGGTTTCAGCATTGCTGCAATATAAATGCTAAGCAGATTTGCGCACTAATAAGTGAAGGTGAAATGGTTGTAAGCACCTGTATGTTTAACCGTACATTAGCAGCACTTATCGTCATGCAAACCCACACAAACCCAATTAAAGCTGCTCAAAACTGCCTTAACCACTTTGTATCCAACAGCCATTGTTCTGCCCAGCAATAAAATAAACAGCCCTTGTAGGTCTTGCACCCAGGACCCTATATATTATAGTCACAGCAGTTAACCACTAATCCATCACAGCTGTGAAGACAGTTGTTGTTTTTTCCAGTATATCTGCCAGTACACATACTGAATAGTATTGAATAACTGTAGTACTTGTTAGTGATATTATTGTTGAATCACGTATGTTGTTATATCTAAATATATACATATCAGATAAATACGGTATGATACATCTGGGAAGGTATATACAACAGTCATGTTTACACATAAAGATATGGATATTTTTATATATACATATGTAGATATATGTGTACATGTACATACACATATATATATTCATATATATTTATATACATCTGTATAATGCATTTATATATATATATATATATATATATATATATATATATATATGTGTATATATATATATTTTATATATATATATATATATATATATATATATATATATATACAGATATATATATATATATATATATATATATATATATATATATATATATATATATATACATATACATGTAATATATATATATATATATATATATATATATATATATATATGTGTGTGTGTGTGTGTGTGTATATATGTGTATATATCTATACAGATATGTAGATATATGTGTATATGTGTATATAGCTATGCATATATATATATATATATATATATATATATATATATATATATATATATATATATACATATACACATATATGTTTAACATATGTCAAGAACATGTAGTGGAGTCATACCTCAGCACCAATATTCACAACCTCTTAGTGCAAGGGGATGTCATGTAAGTACTGCAGATATAAATGTCGACTGTTGTACTATAACAGGGGTTGTCTTAACAGAAATGTTGTGTGTGGGAAGTCACATCTGATATTGACATGTACGCCATCAGTTGCTAACAGACATCCTAAGATCATCATAGTACAGTACCAAATATATCACAGTAATGGTCCTGTGGAATACAGCAGAGATATGACTAATAAATGTGGACAGTCTGACACACTCTGGTCAGTCCAGAGGTATACATAAAACCCCTTAGTGCAAGACGTGTAGACCAAGCCTGACAAAGTGGATGTTAACTGCCATGTAAATGGGGGTATCAGGTAAATATTGGAATAGATATGCTCACACAGTTTATGCATTCATACACTCCTGTCTGTCCTGACACACAATAACTGGAGGAACAGAGGTCACAAGCCCACATACTACCCAATAGATAGTGACATACATCGGTACAGCATCCCACTGCTTTGTCAGAAATGCACAACAGTTATTGTGGCCCGGCAGCAGTACATCTGACAAATATCTGGACATAACATCACACTGGGTAAGTATACTGAGCTGCTAGGCATGATGCAAAGCACTGTGCAAACTACAGGCAGACTGCCATGACACTGGCCTACATTTCTTATGGGGGAATACACACATACCTGCAAATATAGCAGGTTCTACAGGCATGTAACAGCATGGAGTAACAGACACCTGTGTGAAAGCGCATACCCACAACCAATCTGAATGCAGCCACAGCCATATATGGTAAGCATACTTAATATTGCAGTATATGGACTGCCTGATCAACACCATCCTCATATGTGCCACTCACACACTAACCCTAGATATACTGGGCTAATACACAGTGTATTCCGATGCCTACTGTGGTATGTGACATGTGTGGGTTTGGTCCTACAAACATGTACTCCAATAGTGTACCATATACTGGAGCAGCATGCAACATCAGATAGAACAGGACCAAGAACAATGGCATCTACCACAGTCTGTACACAGGCCAAGGTACATATTAGCAATACACACTCTGTCGACAATCACCATAAGTACACAGACCTCCCTACTGTACACATTACAATAGAATGTCCAAGTTTTGTCCTCAAATATAAGCCCTACTATACATAACATGTCTAGCAGTCTGATATCTCACTGGCTTGTTATCAGGTATGATATCAGTAAATAATGGTGTACTGAACATATGCACCTCTTACTGCATGACATATGTACAAAGGTTGACAGAGTTGTGGCTGGAGGCACAAACACAGGGCCAATATTGACATGTTGCTGTGATAAACTCATACATTTACTGTTGTAACAGTGTTTGTTCTGACATATGTCTTCTGAGGGATATGAAGTCAGTAACTCTCATGGCTGTCACCATATACTGACTTCAATCCTCAGACTATGCTACTGCATTTCTAAAGATAAGTCATCTGTGAGTAACACAACACATGTAAGACTCCAAACACTGACCAGTCTACAGATAACCCTACAGGTGAGAGTTTCCTCAACCACATAACACTGTCATGATAGGTATTAAATCATGTAGACCAGCCATATCCACACAAACCCTGTTAAACCAACATTACTTCAAATGTAGAAGAGCAAGACTTACATTCTGTCCTCATGTCTGGAACATCCCCCTCCTGTTCGATGGCCTGTCTCCACAGTGTATGTTGTAAGAGGTATATCCCACTACCCTGTGTGATGCTGTTTGCCAAACACCGACATGAAGTCCTGCTCACAGTGTATGAAAAGGGCCAACATCCACATGATGTTCCTAGTTATATGAGTGTGTTTCCATGCAATTGGCTCTGGGACTGTTACCACAGCTGTTCCACATACAATCAGCTAGTGTGGGACAACAATTTGTGCACAGGCCATCAGCTGATCATGAGCATCACTTACAAAACACAAGCTGCTGCCTAAGCAAAGCAGGTGTACTTTTCCACACCCACCAGAGAGGGAGTGAAAGAGAAAGACAGAGACAAACGGGGTAGGAGAGTAAGAGCTAAGTATGTTTGTGTCTCACATTTACCAGTATGGAGTTTCAAAGCCCTGCCTAGCTATATATTATTATTACATTGTTATGCAGTTATTGAATGTGCCACAGAGCTTACATGTCAGAAATCTGTCCAAAGGTATATTTGAAGATGAGTGACATCAGCAACGGTGGTAAAGGAGGGATAAGGTAGGTGTAGTACATGTGCCTGTCCACAAATGCAGGTGTCAAGGAAGACACAACCACACTCTCTTAGAGACTCACACACATTATCAAAGTTGGCAGGGTCAGGATTAGAATTCCTAACTAACTAGTTTGCTACACTACAGTATTACACAGGTATCACATGCACCACAGACGTTATCAGGCTGATATATGGGCAAAGGGTATGTCAAGGTGACTGACATCAGAAGGCATGCTTCAGTAGGGCAATGGGAGGTGTAGTGAGTGTCAATGGCTTTCAAATCATTAATCACCACACACACACAGGCACAGGTTTTCCAGTACTGACATGCATGGGTTCATTGCTTTACAGTGGTTGACTGTGCCAGAAGGCTGTACAAGGCTAGACAAAGGGTATACCTTGGCATCAGGCCATATGACCATGGTCTGCAGTGTGGCTCAGGGGTATAGTCCCTGAGTTGGCCCACATAAGTGGGTATTGTATTCACCATCCACTCATCTGGGTTACTATTGTGGGTGGACAATGCAGTGCAATGCTTGCCATGTATGTGTTCTATATTCCATAACATGGATGGTGTCTGGGATGTGCACGTCCCACATGCATGTTCTGTGACATGTGGATGTGTACCTGGGGTGTCTGGGGCATGTTGTGTGGACAGATTGTTATCATCTGATGTGGCATTCCTGACCTCATGTGGTGAGAACTGGCTATGGAACTCAGGTTAATCCTGCACCTACATTGACAGCATGATACAGGTATTTACTGGTGTTAATAGCATCTGTCCATACAGGGCATGTGTATAAAGCATGCTATTTCCTTTGTGGGTTCCATTTGCTGACTCTACAGTTGTTGCAGGCCTCCAGTGGGGAACATAGCAAAGGACCACTGTTAGCAAAATGATTTGCCTAATGTAGGGATGGAACAGGGTGCCATGTACTCTGTAGTCCACTGCAACCACACCATGGTTACTATCTGTGGGCAATATGCAGGGAACAACCAACATAGTGGTTGTTGCCTAGCCAAGTATGTTTGTGTATGAGACATGGGTGGAGAGTGTTCTCTGGGTAATACAAGGGTTGCCTATATTGTTCGCCAATCCATAATGTCATATGTAGGGGTATTGATTGTCTACACCAGCCCTCTGCTGTTTGACATCTGTTGTCCTTGTAAGGTGGACATTGTGACATATAATAGGTCCTCCATAATAGAAATTTGGAAAAACAACCCCACAATGAGTCCTGCTATTACAAAATCACAGCTACCTCCACACAGGATACTGATGACAAGCACACACACACACACACACACACACACACACACACACACACACACACACACACACACACACACACACATGCTTGACAGTGCTGAGAATCAAACCCCGACCTAGCGATGTATTGCGACTACAGTGTACTGCATTTATCACATGCACCACAGAGCTTACAGGACTACTCCTTTCTCAAAGGTGTATTTCAAGGTGAATGACATCAGCAGGCTTGTCAAAGTAGGGCAATGGAAAGTGTAATGAGTGTGAATGGCCTTAAAAGCATTGATCCCTACACAGACAAACACACAGAGTTTCACAGTTGCTATGTCTGGGATTAGGACTCCTACATAACTAGTACATCATGCTACAGCCTTACACAGTTATAGCACATGCTACAGAGCTTATAGAGCTACTCCTTCCCCAAAGGTGTATTTCAATGTGAATGACATCTGCAGGCTTGCCAAAGTAGGGCAATGGAAATTGTAGTGACTGTGATTGACCCCTACAGAGACAGAAAAACACACACGCCCACACATGGAGTCGCACAGTTGCCATGTCTAGGATTAGAGCTCCTATCTAACTAGTACATTACACTACAGCATTACACAGTTATAGTATGTGCCACAGAGCCTATAGGGCTATTTTCCCCCCAAAGGTATATTTCAAGGTAAATGACATCAGCGGGCTTGCCAAGGTAGGGCAATGGAAAGTGAACTGACTGCAAGTGGTCACAAAGACATTGATCCCTACACACAGCTGTCATGTCTGAGATTAGAACTCCTACCTAATTAGTACATCACACTACAGTATTGCGCAGTTATAGAACATGCCACAGAGCTTATATGGCTATTCTTTCCCCAAAGGTGTATTTGAAGGTGAATGACATCAGCAGGCTTGCAAAAGTAATGCAATGGAAAGTGTAGTGACTGTGAATGGCCTCAAAAGCATTGATCCCTACAGGGGCAGATGAACACACCCACAGATTCTCACAGTTGCCATGTCTGGGATTAGAACTCCTACCTAACTAGTACATCACACTATAGCATTACACTGTTACAGCAAGCACCACAGAGCTTATAGGGATATTTTTCCCCAGGGGTGTATTTCAAGGTGAATGACATCAGCAGGCTTGCCAAAGTAGAGCAACGGAAAGTGTAGTGACTGTGAATGGCCTCAAAAGCATTGATCCCCACAGAGACTGACAAACACACACACTCACAGAGTCTTACAGTTAACATGTCTGGGATTATAACTCCTACCTAACTAGTATATTTCACTCTAGCATTATGCAGTTATAGCATGCACCACAGAGCTTATAGGGCTATGCCTTCCCCAAAGGTGTATTTCAAGGTGAATGAGATCAGCAGGCTTGCCAAAGTAGGGCAATGGAAAGTGTAGTGACTGGGAATGGCCACAAAAGCATTGATCCCTACACAGACAAATACACACACACTCTCGCCATGTCTGAGATTAGAATTCCTACCTCACTAGTATGTCACACACTATAGCATTATGCAGTTACAGCACATTCCATGGAGCTTACAGGGCTATTCTTTCCCCAGTGGTGTATTTCAAGGTGAATGACATCAGCAGGCTTGCCAAAGTAGGGCAATGGAAAGTGTAGTGACTGTGAATTGCCACAAAAGCATAGATTCCCACCCCACACACACACAGTCACCATGTCTGGAATTAGAACTCCTATTTAACTAGTACATCACACTATGGCATTACCCAGTTACAGTACATGCCATGGAGATTATAAGGTGGCTCTTTCCCCAAAGGTGAATTTCAAGGTGAATGACATCAGCAGGCTTGACAAAGTAGGGCAATGGGGAGTGCAGTGTGTGTGAATGACCCATAAACCATTCCTCTGGAAGCACACACACAACACTCAGTCACACACAGGGTTGCATTTAACAGGAACATGTATATAACTGCTAGATGAATAATGACTTGTACAGTCATGTTACACAATTATCACAAGCACCACAGACACTATAGTGCCGTGGGATACAAGAAGCAAATGTCTGCAGTGATTGACATTTGCATATCATGTAGTATTAGCCAATTGGATGTGTGCTGGGTGGGATAGGCCTCATGATGGGAAGCTCTTTGTCACTGTCTGTCACTCTCTTACACACATCTATGTATGTGCAAGTTTGGCCTATCATATTGTGTTGTCCTTGGATATATGTTTGTATTCCTATCTGATGTGTGTGAAAAGCATGACTGTTGTGCAAGGTGGAGTGTGTGCACAAACATCTGCAACTGTCAGATATGTATAGTCCACTGTTGTTGCCAGACATGGGCTTTGTTTCTCTAAGTGTGGGAGCATGCCCAGTATGACCTTCTGTATTGAATGTGTGAACCCATTCCAGGTAGGTTGCACTCCAGTGCAGGCTTTTGTGTTCTACACCTACAACTAGCAACCTGTTTTTGCAGGATATCTGTAGATTGGCTGACAATATGGGGTCACAATGGGTGATATACTGTATCTAATTGTGTTTGTACTGCTTCTGCTACATGGTTTTGGTGTTAGCATAGATATTCAGACATATGTACTGTTTTACACTGTGCTGTTTTATGTCATCAACTACTGACAGGTATACATATTTGCTTGCAGTAATTCCCTGGGGAACACAAGACAAATGAGGTTGTGTCCAGTATTGTGGTCTGCAGCCTACATATTCTTGCACAATCATGCCATTCTGGAGGGGGAGCTGCAGATACTTGCTGATGGGTCTGTGTAAATGGTTCAGCACCTTGGTACTGTGGTGGCTGAAGTTCCCATGCTTGTACATCCATCGACATAACAGTATGGCCATATCCTGCTGTGGGCATACCTCACAGCTGTACAGATTCACACAGGTTACCCAGAGGCAGGGCTCATATTTCTGGTCATTACACCTTCACATTGTGGTTTATGAGCAGGCTTGTAGCCACCCATGCCTGTGTTTACAGGCAGGGATAGTATGTACACACATCTGAATTTCAGACTTCACACACTCCATGGCGTTCATGCTTCTACCTTTTCCCCCTCTGTTATTCTATCCCCTTCTGAACATTATGCAAACATTATCTGATAAGTATCCTGATAGTTATCACTTCATCCCAGCAGTATTTAGGGGTTGGTTCACAGTTCATGCAGGAGGACATGGTGGACATGCTACTGGGATTTGTCAACATGGCCTTGCATTTGTGTTCTGTGGACTGTGTTATGTTGTTATTTGGGAGTCCATGAGATAACATACATTGGCAGTACAAATGAGACACAGGTCTTTGACAGAAGACTCTATGGCATTTGGTAGTGATGCAGACCATCTGTAGCAGGCTGGTGCATTGTGTCACTCCTATAGTCCCAGGCTGCAAGCCACTATATTCCCTTGTGGTGACAGGGTAGGTGTGAAAGGTGTTAATGTCAATAGTTTCTGTCCTTATTGATCCATTGGTGTGGATGCTGGCAGAATGTTGCTTACAGCTAGGGACACACCTGCACGGGACACCTCTTCAGCATGCTGCATTTAGTGGCTATTCCCATAAAGAGGTGGGGGTCATATTGTACTCATTCCCAACAGCAGGGCTAAGTCCTGTGAGGTACCTGTGGCTGATGGTGGGGTGAATGGGTGCATGTGTGCTATGGAAGCTACTTGCAGCTGACTCACAGATATATGTGGGGCATTCCTCTTATGCTGGCTTGTGCAGGGACATCAGCACTTTCTCAGTACTTCATACCTGTGCCTTTTGTGGTCTGCCAGTGTTTGGCCAGACAACATCAGTGTTCCATACTACACAACCAACTAATGTGCTGCTAACCTGTATGTGCAATTCCAAAGGTGTGTCCATTTGACAGTAAGATTTTATACACTCTCTGTCTAGGGTACTTCCACCTGTGTACTGTTTGTGTGTCTGGGCCCACATTCATGCCATGTCCATCTTACAGATGGTGACAGATATTACATCCAAACAACTAGTATGGATTACTGCTGGATTGTGTCTTGCTGGGATGCATTGTGTTTGGCACTGCAGTTGTGAGAACTTGGCCCTGTCATCAACAGTACTGGTCATCGGCCACCAGGACACAACCCTACAAGCCTACATGCTGACCACTTTCACACAATATACCATACACACCAACCTAACACACAGAGCCCTGCATATTGTACACATGCTACTATCTATCCTGCTACTTTGGCCAGCTCAGGTAATCTGTGCTTCACTGTTATTATACCTACACATACATGTTACTACATTTCTACATAGGATTGTGGGGGGGGGGGCACACCTGACAACTGTAAAAATTTGCTATGACTGTACTGGTATTTCAGGTACTCCATTTTATTCTGTATTCTGACCTATCATGCAGACTAGAGGCATATCAGTGCACTACAGTTTTTAGGTTTTATTGACCTACATTTCAGTTTCAAACTTCTTACCCTTCAGAACTAACATAAATTATAACAACATTGTGAAAACTTTAAAAACACATATTGAAAAATGGAATAAATTATTTTTAAAATTTGAAGATGGATTACAACTAATTAAGATGGGTCTTCTTCCCAAAAATAAACTATGTTGTGCAAGCTATTCTTATGATTCACAATAAAAGTTTTCTAAAAGAAATAAAACTCTTATAAAATTTCTTTGGTTCCCAAAAAGGAATAGAATAGCCTTTTCAAACCACATAAGACTTTGGGAATTGGGTGGTATTCATTTTTCAGACTTATATTCTTACATTAAAGCATCCATTATCAAAACATTCATAAGTTGGATTGTCCCAAAATGCACTTCAGCATGGATGTCTTTACACACCATTATCTTCCTAAATGAAAATAAATTAACTAAAAATCAGCAACTAAATGAACAAAACAATAAACATTGGCATATCCTTAGTGTCAACATACAATATAATTTTTCTAAACCTACTAATCTAAAATATATAAACTATATTTACAATATATTTAGAAGTTTTATCAATAATAATATTGATATAAAATTATGGCTAGAATTACTATTCCTCTTCAGATCTACTAAAAACATTTTAAATAAAATGCATGTAAATACACTTAACACTTGGAAAACTAAAAACTTTACATGTTGGTACCACTGTATAAAAACTTTTGTTGGTTTTGGATGTGCAACAGTTAAAACATTTATATGATCTATCAAGATCTGATTGGCTAGTTCTCAACAGATTGCAACCCTATGCCCAAGATCTATGCAGAATAATTGATAATTCCTCCTTTAAATCTATTCCTAAACTCATATTTTTTATGCATGAAGTTTTATATAATGGATTTGATTGGACAAACTTAACATCAAAATTATACAAAATTATAATTAATTATAAAGCTAACCCCAATCAAAATTATTGGAATTTTATCAGTAGAGAACTTTCATTAAATTTATCTGTTGAAGATAAAACCAGTTTCTTATATTCTATTAAATTAACCTCTAATTTAAACATTTGGAAATTTTCACTTGGAAATGTTTGCATAGAGCTTTTTACACTTCTAATAAAATTGCTAAATTTAACTCTTCCAAAGAAGTAACATGTTGGAGATGTTCATTGAGTTGTAAAGCTTATTGGTCACACATATTTTTTTGATTGTATTTGCATTAAGACATTTTGGGAAGAGATTAGTAACTTTCTTCAAGCCATTTATACAGATTAATTTAGTTTATCATTAATTCTGTTGAATGTAAATGAAAATATTGTAATCAACAATAAAGATCTTTATCTTCTTTGGACCATGATAGCGGTTTCCAGGAAATACATCACAAGGAAGTGGAAATCCTCCTCTATACCATCTATAGAAGACTTTTTTCACTCCTGAAAGAAACTGCGCTATTGGAAATAAAAACTAAGGAACTAAGAATATTTCCTAAGAACTGGACTAACAACCCTTGGGTGAAAGTACTTTCTCTCATCGAGACTCTTAATTCAGATATAATTCTAACTGTTTAAATGATGAGAACACACGTCTTTCTCTAACTTTGTGTAACTAAATTCTCACAACAGATTGTTTCCTTATTGTAGGCCATTTGTATATATTGTAAATAGTTTATTATAAATTTATTCTTTTGGATTTGTAAAAGCTCAATATTATATTGTTGGAAAATAATAAAATTATTTGAGAAAAAAAGAACTAACATCCCACTGCCTGACCTGTTGTAGTCTGTCTGTGTAGGTCTGGAGGGGGTCTGTTCTCCATAGCCATCAATCAGAGGCCTTAGCACAGCCTTTCTTTATGCTTGTCTAAACCTGTCCTGCTAGCTGAGACTGTTGTTGGGTATGTGAGCCTCACTGACATGCATGTGTGTGTCCTATGGGCACACAATTGGCCCACCACATGTCCTGCAGTGGGTTATGTCACCTTGTCTAGTACTGTTTACTATGATGACACCAATATTTGTTAAGGATTTCATGCTGCCGATATAGGTGTCTACTATCTGCTGGCATCCCATTCAGCCACCTGATTCCCTAACATGCTCACATCCATACCATAGATACAGGTAACAGAACATACTAGTGCATTCAGCAATTGATGTGACTTACCTTGTGGCTGTGCCAGTATTGAGGATGGTGCTGGAGGGCTGACTACGTCAGATGCACATAGTACACTCCCTATACATGGTTAAGCACAGGTCGTGTCATGCTTGGCATCCCTTTTACTGTATGTGGGAGTTGGAGTGAGGTGTCATTCCCTGTGTTCCAACCATGTCAGTGTATGTGCTATGCATTGCCTCTTTGCCAAGGCCTGGGCATACTGGGCATGCCTCCTTCTGCCTACTGGAGCAGGCTCAGGTTGTTCCTCCTCTGAGTCACTCTGTGCCTGTGCAGGCCTTGCCAATGGTGGGGGGCTGTGTGGCCCTGCCCCATGCTGTTCCTGCTGCAGCTGTTTCTGCATAATCATATTGTGTAGCATGGCACATACAATGACAATCTGGGTACATGTAGCTGGTGAGTACTGCAAGGCTCCACCAGATATGTCCAGACACCAGAACCGTGACTTGAGCATCCCAAACACATGCTCTATTATGATTCTGGTCTGTGCGTGTGCCTCATTATGGAGTTCTTGTTCAGGTGTGTATGCTTTTCTGATGGGTGTCATTCCAGCTGCCTATATCCATTACCAATATAGCAGGAAAGATGAAAGATGCAGGAGATGCTAAGTGCTGACAAATATGATGACCAAAGTAGCAAAGGATTTTATATGCGGCATGCTGCAAAAATGTTTAGCTTGGGTATCACATAATGGCAAGTACCACTAGAATTTACAGGACAAAAAAAATCTATTTTAGAGAAGGAACTCACATTTCATGAGAACTGGGAGGGGAGCATAATGCTTAGGATGTTTACCTTACAAACACAAGGTACAAGGTGTAACCCTCACCTTTGTGAAACATAACTATCCTGTGAGAAAGCTTCCTGGGATCCTTAATCATCTGCAAAGTGCATTACTAAATGGGTCCTCCCTTGTACATGACTTTTTAACTAATTGTGAAATAGCTTATTGCTATAAACATACTCAGGCTCAACTAGCATAGTAACATTTTCATATAATGGGACAAAGAAAGCCCTGTGGTGGTCCTCTTAATCTACTTCATACAAGACCTCATTAAAGCAAGACAGCTGTTCTATAACAAAAAAAAAAAAAAAAAAGAAAAAACTTTAGGCAATAACAAGAACCAAATAATATGCACATATAAGATAGGGGTATAAATACCCATGATGGGCCAAAACATTTTCTCTGCTCATTTGATATTGATAAGTTTATGTAAAAAGTCTTCAGAATCTCTGACATAAGGTTCAGTTTTGACAGCCAGTTTTAATAAATACTGATCTAAAAAAAGAACTCTTTGTAAAATAACTTGTCAGCCAGCCTGATTAGGATCATAAGAGGTTACTAGGCTAATGGCCCTAGGGCCCTTGCAAGCCTCGCCAAGTTCAGCCCATGTTCCCAGGGTGTCTAGTTCAAGCAGACACTAAAATCAGCACCTATTGCCCCTGCCTAAGACGGACACAGGTGGAACCCCCAGGGTACATTTCCAGTTACCCATCCAATCATTCAAATTATGCTTAAATAGGACCAATGAGGTCCTTTGTTTAACATTAATAGGGTGCTTGTTCCAAAGGTGGGGCAACCTCTGTAAGACAAATCTTTCTGTCCAGCAAGATCTGTTGATGTCACATACCAGGTTAGATTCCTTTGAGTGAGTTTCCTGTGTGCCATTTGACTTGTAGCATTTCCATTAAAGCTGGGTCAGAGATTGCTCTATATGTAAGGCACAGGTCACCTCTATGCAGTCTGTATGACACAGAGTAAAGTGACAATGATTTCAGTCTCTCCACATAAGACAGATCTTGAAAACCCTGAATCTTCTTGTAAGGAACCTTTGTGGTCTCTACAATTGCTGTAGGTGTTTGGAAAAGAACATACCAAAGGGAGCATTGTACTCTATTATTGGCCTGTTGAGGGAAGAATGCATGAGGTTATAACATCTTTTTTTCTGGAGACAATGCCCTTACTTATGATATGAACAATATAAAATGACCTTCTTACCACTGTGGAGACATGGTGATAGAAGTTAAGGTTGCTGTCGACCTGTGTGCCCAGATCTCTCACCACTGACTGTGTTTTTAGGGTATTGCTATTGATGTGTTGGTTTGCAGGAAAATCACTCTAGCTGAAGGGGATGATAATTCATTTTGTTGCATTAAGTTTATGACCATGACTTTGGCACAAGTCATTAGTCTGCATAACACCTTCTTGAAGGATGTTGACATCACTAGGGGATTCGATGATCACTCCCAGTTTGCAGTCATCAACAAACTTTGTCAGCCACCATCCTTTAGTTTTAGCCTGTACTTCAGAGAAGTGGATTTCAAACAGTAGGGGTTCCAGAACAAATCCCTGTCGAACACCACTGGTTATGGATCTGCTGGAGAATGTGGACTCCCCTATTTTGACCGTATGAGTTCTATCAGTAAGCCAGTTTGCAACCCAGTTGACAATATATGGGTTGATACCCAACTGGGTGAGTCTATCAATAATGCCTGAGTGGGGAATTGTGTCAAAGGCCTTGGCTAAGCTAGGTAAGTCATATGCACAGATTTGCCCTTATCTAGGGCTTTGGCGACTGTCTCGAAGAAGTCCACCAAGTTTAACAGGCATGATCTCCCCTTGACAAAGCCAAACTGGGTGGGATGGAGATTTTGGAGATTTCCTAAATCTTTGTTAATAAGGTCCATGATGATTCTTTCCATGATCTTGCAGATAAGGCTGGTCAGGCTAATGGGTCTATAGTTCCCGGGATCTGTTGATGCACCCCCCCCCCCTTTGTGCAAAGGGATGACAGTAGCTGTTTTCCATTCCACTGGGACCAAGCCAGTGCTTAGATTGTGATTGAAAGGTGTGCCCAGTGGTGATGCTAATTTCTGTTTTAACCCATGTAGAACACAACCCGGGATGTTGTCTGTTCCCATAGAGGCTGTGTTTTTGGCCTTGAAGAGAGCGTTTAAGACCTGCTCCTTTGAGATACTAGGTGTAGGACAGGCGTTAAGGATGCTTTGGGGTATATGTGGTGGGGACGGGGGAGTGAAGTTTTCACTGAACCTCTCAGCAGCAGATTTGCTATATCCACAGGTTCTGGTATATGTAGTAACATTAACTATGAGTTCAGTGCAAATATGGGCCTTACTTTGAGGTTACAGATGTAACTATAGAACACCTTGTGGCTATACTTAGGGAAGCTAATTTGGATTTGTAGTTAGCCTTGGAGGACTTCACTAGGAGTCTTATTTGTTTGTTTATGTTGAGGAGGGAGCGTTTCCAGTTTTGAGACCATTCCTTCCTACTCTTAGACAGCAAGTTCTTTCTTCTATTGTATAGCCTATTAATGGTAGTTGTTCACCAGGCAGATTTGTTTTTCCTTGAAGATCTTGCTTTGGTTCTATCAGGTACTGCAGAGTCAATATAATTGCAGAGGTACTCATATAAAGTATTAGTGTATAACTCAGCATAGATGCCTGTTCCATCAGTGGGGGGAGGGGCTATGAAGCTATTTATGCTGTCATGTGAGAGACTGTAATTGGCCTTGGAGAACTTTTTTAGTTAAGTTGCTCCTGGGGGAGGGGTCTTGTGTTATAATTACTGCTAGCAACACTGATTTTAGGTCAGATATCTCACCAAAGAAGGCAACACACTGATGGTAGTGCAGTGGTCCTCCATGTTGGTGAGCACCAGATCCAGGATGTTTTGAACCCCTTGTTTGTTTGTCAACCAGCTAGTCCAAGGCAGTGGGGTTAATGAAGTCCTGGAACCTTTGGGCAAGTGAGTTAGAACATGTTTAATTTACCCAGTCAATGGATGGGTAATTAAAGTCACCCAAAACCAGTGTGTTTGGTTGTATCTTGACTGACTCAAGTAGATCTAAGTAGGCTGAGTGGATGTTCTGATTCATGGAGGGGCTCCTATAGCTGGTAATGACCCAAAGAGGGGTTTTACCTACTGGAGAATCTTAAGACTTTTGAGCAACTTGTATAAATAACAGAATATAGGCATTTTTTTAAATACTGTAGCAGAAGCAGTAGAATATAACCTAATTTAGCCCACTTATTTAACATGGCAGAGAAATCAGCCTTTGCTTTTTCATATTCATAATGGTTAGTAACAGCACAGATGCCTATACCCTTTCACCTGAGGGCATATAGTTAAAAATGAACATTTTCTTCTTTATAAAAAGAAATGCAGTTTATTACTGTATCCCCTTAACCTTAAGTACCTCTTCACCAACCTTTGCTCATCACTATACTTTAACTGCAGTCTCTCAGTCCTATTTCTATTTTCATTTATACAT
>NC_056744.1:914818471-914833471 GCF_019279795.1 Protopterus annectens | reverse complement strand
TTGTAATAAGTACTATATCATCTTTAACTATTAATTTGATACTAGAATATGTATGGGTTTCGTGTGAATTCGTGTTAGTCTCCTGAATGTTTCAATTGAATGGGATATCTTTTAGTAAATTGATCTGGTGATTGCATCATGTGATGGTAGGGTTGTTTCAAATGGAGCTGATAGTATTGCTGTTTTCAGTTCTGATGAAGTCTGCTATCTGATTGAAATAAAAGCACTTAACTATATAATACAATTTAGTGGTCAGTGGTTGGATGGAGTATTTATTATTGGTTCTGAGCTTATTTAAAATTATGCTTCTCCTTTACTCCTTCTTGGTGGGTTTGCTTGGTTCTCAAGTCTATGATTCTCTCAGTGAGTAGATGGCTTCCTGGAGATATTTCCAGAGGGATGCACTTGGCTAGTTAGCATGTGCCTATCTGCCAGTCTGCCTCATTAGCATCTGGCATGGCTGCAGAGGTAGTCAACTATGCTTGCACATCTTGATTCACATTTTGTATCGGTTCAGTACCAGTATGAATTGTATGGATGTTATTGGGTTTATGATCAGAAGAAATAAATGTAATAAGCTTAATAATGTTTTAATTTATGCTTTAATAAGGTAATTGTATTTGGATTAAATATACTGATGATTCCTACATCATTTACAGAAGCGCCTTATAAACTCAGGTGCAAACATAGTTACTCTTTTGGTTCTAAGTCATTTATAACTTGAATGTTTAGCAACTGATAAAAAAATGAGAGAGTGACAAATCAGTTGGATTCCAATCTTTCTGATGGTAGATGGTGGATGATTCCTTTATGGTAATTAATATTGCTTGTATTTGTTTCCCTCTAAAATAGAGTTTGATTTTATGCAGAGAAAAAGTGAATTTGTTATTTTGTGGTCATGCTTCTCACACTGAGGCACCCTTTTTGAATGCATGTTGCTCTTTCATGGACTTTCTCCATTTCAGCCTACATTCTAAAGCATCTACAGTTTACTCTTGGTCTGGCAAACATGGAGGTAGCTATACTAGTTATGGGTTAGAAGGAAAACAATTCCTTGCAAGATGTGATGGTGAACGGCTTTGACTCAGATGTAAAACATGTTTTCAGTGACACATTGAGGATTCTGACTTATGATATCAGCATACTGCTTGAATGAAACCAAGCTTACATGAAAAATCACTTCCAACGGTAGTTACAAAATGATCTGTATCTTACAATGTGCAAGTAAATATTTAGTATCTTAGTAGTATTACCGCCTCCAATTTCATACAGCTTTGACGCAGTTTACTCATATGTGATTCTGTGGTTCATGTAAGTAGTCCAATGATTATTTAAATTATCCCCATTCAGTCTATAAGTTTTAAGTAAATAAGCTTTAATAGGATGGTCCATAATTTAGCAAACCACATCCAAGGCGCTAAATTTAGTTAGATATGTGGCTAATGTTTCCACAAAAAGGGGGATTAATTAAGGTAAATAACTACCTGAGTAGATGCTGTTAGATGTGGGGTACATGCCTTTAAACTATAACAATCTAGCTACATTAATTTGCTATATATATGTATATATATATATATATATATATGTATATATATATATATACGTAAAAACACATATACCCATATATGTATATGCTTTACCTTTAAAATGTCACAACATACTTGTGCGACTGTTTACTTACCCGACTCGAAATGTCAAAAACAGGAAGGTTGAATGCTCAAATGTGCGAGCATTCTCCATAAACAAAGTCGACACTCACCAAATGTCGACTTTGAGTGAAACAACCTGCACTTCTGGACTTCTACAAAAATTCCCCACACCCTCTTTTACTTATATATAAAAACTCTGTGATCGCACTACAGTGAGGGAAAGGGTACATTTCCCAATCCCCACTATAGTGCAATCTCCACTTAAAATGCTAAATTCACAAGAGGGAATCCACACTAGCACTCGCCATTGTAAATTCAGCATCTTTTTTTCGCTCACACAAATCTTTGAATGAGTGTCGCACAATGTAGCCACAACATTTTAACATTTTAAGGTGCACCATATATATCATTATTTTGAAAAAGAAAACTAGACAACCACTTATGCGAAAGTGCACTTAAACAAAAGTGTACTTTCGCGAATATCGGTTCAATGAACCAATAAAAAACACAAAAAACAGTGTTTTGCAGGGGGACAAGCCCCCCTGCACCTCACATGCAACCCCGCTACTTAAATATACTAACTCCAAGATCACACTACAGTGGGGAAACAGGTAAATTCCCTTTTCCCCACTGTAGTGTGCTTCGGCACCGCAGTGTTTCTTAGCGGTTCGTTGAACCATTATTCACAAAAGTGCACTTTTGTTTAAGTGCACTTTCGCATAAGTGGTCCTCTACTTTTCTTTTTCGAAATAATGAAATTTCGACAAAGAAAAGTAGAGAACTAAATGAATGCAGCTGGCTATAGTGCAGTCCAATCAAGACAAACTGTTACAAAGGTAGAAACTTTTATTGTGAGTAGATACAAGGCGTAATGCATGAAGCGCTTTTCGTATTCAGGCTGAATACTTTATCAAATGCACACTATGCTATGAATCAAATCATTTAAATAGCTTAAAAGTTGATAGGAAGTGACATCAATTACTAAACCTTCCCATTAACAACAAACAACATATTCACGCCCATTCGAGCACACTCATCCATGAGAACTAGTCATGAAAAGCAAAGTTATACTACTGAAGCATACTACAAAAACGTGAGGACTGTTGCATTGTTACTTGGAACCATCCTACTTAACTGTATATTATGCATGATTATTAAAAACATTTTATAAATTCCTTACATCACTAAAAGACATCTCTATGTCTGCAAGGACTAGTGCATGTGTATAATAAATAGTAAAATTTATCTGAACCGATAAATAAACTAACAGTTAACTCATATGGAGGAATCACAAAAATAGACATGAAGAATGGGTTACCTAAACAGACTATTAATTTTCAGTATAGATATAAGAGAACTGGTATCATTAATCCCAGGATGGTGGCACGCATCCAGTTTAATCTGCCAATTCAATTCAAGTTCTTCCAGTTTTAGTTGAGTTGGACTACCCCTTAAATCTTCACTGATTTGGTCAATAACCTGAAATTTAAACTTATGATCAGGAGATGACCTAATATGCTTCGCTAGTGCATTTTTAACACTCAGTTATTTTATGGCATATTGGTGCTCGTACACCCAGTCTCTCAAGTGCCATTCTGTCTTGCCAACATAATATAGTGGACATATTTGACATTTAGCTAGATATACCACCATCCTGGAATTACAATTAAATTCTCTCATGAACTAGCTTACATTTTGATGTATATTTTGTATTTAACCATAATGATATTGTTTTAATAATGGATGAATGCAAATATATTTCTATGTCTGGTAAACCTATGCCACCTATATCCCAATCATCTAGATGATACTTCATAGCTATCCTTGTTTTTTTTGGATACCATAGGAATCTTACCATTAAATCATTTAATTGTTTTAGGTGCGATTTAGCTGGTGGCAAATGAACAAGCTTGTACGACATAAAGAATTTTTGGAAATATGATCATTTTAATTATATAAAGCCTTTCTTCCATTGAAAAGAAGAATTTATTCCATCTTTGTATTAAATTTTTAATATTATTTAAGGTCTCTATAATTTGTTTCAATTGTAGTATCTAGGTTGTTAGTTATTATAATTCCCAAGTATTTAATTATATTATCGGTAGAGATATATTTATGCTATTTTTTATTTAGATCTTTTTTATTAGCATTTATAAGCAATACATTTGTTTTGTTCTCATTAAATTTAAGACTTGAAAAGTTTTGAAAGTTTTGAATTGAGTCCCATAATGCTTTTAAACTATTATTATTTTTTAAGGTAATTAAAATATCATCAGCAACAAGTTGAATTTTAAGCTCTAGGCTGTTGTCTAGTTGTATTCCTTCAATATTTTTATCCATATGTATATTATTTGCTAAGGGTTCAATGACTAGCGCAAACAATAACGGAGAAAGAGGGCAGCCTTGTTTTGTGCCCTTAGTTATTTTAATAGATTTAGACAGACAAGATCCCAGTTTTATATAAGCCAATGATTTTTCATATAATGATTTTATTAACAATGTGAAGTTGTTTGAGAAGCTATATTCTTCTAAAACTAACCACAGATAATCCCAGTTCACTGAATCAAATGCGCTATTTATGTCTAAGCTAATAACATTCATTTTGTTTTTTGTGACATTTATATAATCAATTAAGGAAAGAATTATTTTAATGTTGTCATAAGTGTTCCTATCTTTTATAAAACCTGTTTGATCCTCCTCTATCAAAAGTGGTAGTAATTGTTTTATTCGAGCATGTATTGCCATAAAAATGTTATAATCTATATTAAGAAGTGAAATGGGTCTGTATGATGAACATTCACTGGGATTTTTATTTTGTTTCAGAATTGGTGATATTAATGTGTACTTCCAAGAAGGAGGAATGTCTTTACCATTTTTAACTGATGTAAAGACATTCAATAACAACAGCAAAGCCTCATTTGATAGTAATTTAAACATTTCTGGGGTGATATTATCTATACCTGGAGCTTTGTTTAATTTTAGCTTATTTACTTCAGCTTTAAGTTCTGTCATTGTTATTTGTTTATCTATTAGTTGTACCTGCTCCTCTAATAACCTAACTTTAACATTGTTTTTGAGAAAAGTTTTCAATACTGAATGTGTTTCTTTTTTCTCATTTTGATTATAAAGTTTATGAAAAAATAGCCTAAAAGCTTCTAGTATTCCTTCTAAATCAGATACTTTCTTTTTGGTTTCTATATTATGTATTTCCTTGATTTGATTTGTTTTAATAATCTTTTTAGTCCTATTTGCTATTCTTCATTGTTTTTTAGGGTTCATTGAATAGTAACATAGTTTAATTTTTTCTAAGTTGATCATTGTTTTGTGGTATAGCGTCTCTGAGTATTTTTTATTAGTATCTTCTAGCTCTTTTATTAAGTTGGTGTTTCCATTTTGAATATCAAGTTTTAAATTATCTACTTTTGACTGTAATTCCATTAATTCCTTATTCCAGTGTTTTTGTTTATTTTTATACCATCCCACTGCTCTTCCATATGGGTATGCTTTCAATGCATCCCATATATATAGTTCAAATACATCTTTTATAAGATTGATATCTAGGAATGTTTGTGTCTCTTTAATATAAAATTCCTTAAAATCTTTGAGATTTGTTATGTAAGATGGTGTTCTTGTTACTGATATCCTTCTCTTGAAACATAAGTCTATCTCAAACGTTATGGTGTTATGGTCCGAAAATGGACATGAAATTGTCTTGACTTTAATTTAGAGGTTAAATCCTTTGTTATGTACACTCTATCTATTCTAGAGTATGTATTATGTCTATGGGAAAAAAGTGTAAAGAATAGTGAATCTGGGATAGCATACTCATTTATGTCAACTATATTAAAAGTTTCAACAAACTCAGATAACAACTTTGTTAAAGGTGATCTCTTACGTGTAGTTTTAGTATTTGTCTCAGTTTCTTTTATAATGCAATTGAAATCTCCAGCTATGATTAAATTGCCTTTGGTATATTTTACAATGTCTTCTAAGTGTTGTTTGCCACTCTAACACCTAGTCCTGGTATCCAATAAATATTCACTAATGTATATATCATTTCATTGATAGATATTGTCACTAGACAAAACATTCCTGAGTTGTCATGGAACGTGTTTATGATTTTAGGAATTAAAGTAGTGTTTTTCCACAAAATTGCTACTCCCCTTCACTTCTGATTATAGGTGGAACTTACTAGTATTGTATAATTTTTATTGTTTATTTTATTTATGTCTTCCTGTGTAAGGTGTGCTTCCTGTAAAAATACTAGTTGCGCTTCACATAGCTTTAAATATCTATAAAGACTTCCCCTTTTGCAGCTATTATTTAAACCATTTACATTAAGAGATATACATTTTGCAATTGGATTTATATTAGCTTTGCTTTTATCCATATTCATATACTCGTAACAATGTGTAGATTTGTGTACATGAAGAGAATGACTTGTTCTTTCTTCTTCCAACAGTATTACAATAGATTATAGACACCCAATAAAAGTAAATTACAAGATCATAACTGAGAACAATATAAGATAAACAACCACCAAACCCCTCCATGAGAAAAAACATCTCATCCTTGAATGATCTAATCATTCAAGCGATCTCTAAGTCTGCATTTCAGCATCCTCCCCGGCCCTGCCATATGGTAGTTTTATAATGAAAAGTATCTTATATATCTTTTAAGTATACATGTATCTGTCTTTACAGATTACTTAAATACAGTCTTTATCTATTTTTAATATTTTATAAAACACTAAGGCAACACAACTATACATAGATTTAATACTTAACTATTTGGTTTTGTTTAAATTGTAAAGGAAAATCTTTTATTTTAATATATCTTTTGTGTAGCAATAACGGTTATGCATCTTAAAAATAATATGCTTGCTGTCTATCTCCCTTATAGTGTGAGTGGCATTCATAGGTATCAAATTTATTGTAATGGTCTACCTATATATATATATATATATATATATATATATATATATATATATATATATATACATATACATACATACAGATACACACACACATATATATATATATATATATATACACGCATACATACATACACACATATATGCATACATACATAAAAAAAATGTTAAGCATTGTATGCATCAGTTAACCATGCCACAAGTTGATTGAATCCGAAAGTATCCGTAACAGTGAATATAACGTTACATTTGTATTGTCATTTATCAGTAATCTTATAGTTTTCTTTTAATTCAAAAAGTCATATTTTAGTGGTATGAATGCTACTAATTTGTTTTTGGCATTGGTATTATTTAGTTTAAGACTATATTTCTTAGCAATTCCTATATATTTATTAGTGCCACTGGCATATTTTATCAGTAGTGTACCACATATGGCATATGTCATATAGAAACTCATACTCCTTATGATATTACAGGATTTATCTGCAGCATTATAACTGTAAGGTTGGAAAATATGAGAAGCAAAGTAGGCTTTAAATATGCTATAACACAATTGTTTGGTACTTATTACTGTCAAATCTTTTACATACACAGGAAAAGATAACCTTATATGACCATCAACCATTTTCCTTCATTTTTCTCTTCATCCTTCTATTCTCCATTTTTAATAAATATTTGTTTCTATTGTGGCTTCTTTGAATTTAGTGAGGGTACTCCATATCATATTATAGATAATATACAATGTTCAAACAGAGAACATGCGCAATATAGGGACATATTCTCAACTCAAGTGGTCCAGACCATATATTTATAACACTGCAGTCAGAAATATACTAATGAATATGCAATAACTAGCAGCTTTGCAGCATGTGTGTGTCTCTAACAAGTACATACCTATAGGATATTAAAAAGAATAGATAGCACGCTCTTGTTTCATAATTAACAAATGCACACAGCCTGGTATTTACTTTCATAGACAGAAATTAGACCTTTTACTTATATGCATATCAGGTACCAACAGCAATATGTTAGTAAATGCCTATGCTATTCAAATCATATTTTAATGCTGATTGATATGAGATGTAGCTGACAATGGCTTTAGCGTTTGTGATGTTATATAATATATATTCAGTATTATAAGTAAAAGTATGTTGCATGTCTATTTGCAATCTAAGGTTCAAGGCTGATCAATTTAGACATACAAGACAATCTCTTTAGCCTTGGTTATATAATGGGAGTTACTGTGTCTCTACACAACCATTCATTTTCAGTGAGGATGTTCAATATTAATATAACTTGCCTTTAATAAAAGCATACTTATAATTCAGCAGTTCTTTCCTATATATATATATATATATATATATATATATATATATATATATATATGTAAAACAATATCATAAGCAAGTCTGAGATTTTTTCTTGCTCATTACTGCTTAATGATTGTGCTACTTGAACAATTTAATATTTACAGAGTATCTTGATAATTAAACAGCAACTCCTTTTTACCCTTAAAATGCCTAATAACACATAGCTACATTCATGAACCTTAATTGACTTACTATCCTTAAGGTTGAGTACACTAGCTGCAGTGTGTTTACAAATATGTTATGTAGTTCCAGTCAAGGACTTAAATATATTAAATTTTTATACAATTAAGTTAAATTACAGTAATTTACGTGGGTGATCTTATCAGAAAAGATTATAGTAAAGTCTGTATGTGTTAACTATTCATACAGTTTCTTCCAAGTGATATACTTCTTTTTAAGCTTTGTGTGCTGTTTATGTGTACAATTCAAAATGAATAACAAATATTACAATATAATAAAACATCATGTATGTGTTGATACCTTCTAAATTCATTAGGCACTTCAGTGTACTTTTAATATTTGTTAAAACTGTAAAAGCACTTTGCCATCTCATAAATAGTGTGCTGGTTACTTTAAGTAGCTTAGGAGCTGACACCACACCCATACTGTCTTGTTTTAGTGCTGGCATCACTCATGACTGTTTACTTTCATTTTGAATGTTAGAAGGTTTAACACACTGTAATGGATTCTAACTGAAGAACCTTCATTCAGGGGTGGTAAAATAAGAGTTCCCAGCTCGTGACCATGGCGGGAAGACAAAAACAAAGTAAGTGAAGTTTTTAGGGCTTTTTTTAAACTGAACACCAGCTCATTAAACTTCTATTAGTTTTCTTAACATTAAGGGCAGATATACAAGCCCAACAGTCGTTTGTTAGTCAAAAAGGCACTTTTAGCATCAAATAATAGATAATTACTTTTCAAGGCACTTTTTGACAGTTATTACTATCAGTTTTTATATATTATTATGTGTATTAAATACATCAGTTTAGATATTTCATGCAGCTTAGTGTAAATAATATAAAAAGGAATCATGCTCATTTAAACACACCACATTAATATGTCAGTGTAAATACATCATATTCTATACTAGCAGTAAAAGGCAGGTAATTTATAAATGAACTATCTAAACATCATTTAGAGTTAGAAAAATCATGACTGTAATTATTTACACTGTAATAGAGAAAGATATGTTACCTTGCTTTCTTTAAGGTTGTTTCCTTTAGTTATAAAATGTCCTGCTTATCTTGTATTTATATTGTTTCAAAGACTGACACATGTGTAAAGCATGAATGCTTTCAAAGAACTTTTGCCTTACAGAGCAAATAGAAGACAATAATGTTTGTGTTTTTCATATGTCTTTTATCGTTTCTTCTTCTTCTTGTCAGCAGTGCTCCATTCATTTTTTTCTAAGTGACGCTTAACCCCAAATTGGGAGAAATCCATTTCTTCCACATTATCCAAGGTTTTATTAGATGAAAGATAAGAAACTGTTGCTTGCAGAGTGTCAAAAGTTTTAGGACCTTCAGTAAAAAATATTTTTATTCTTGCAGGGAACAGCAAGTGGACTTTAAGTTGTCTTTTTTTTCAATTCCTTTATCAGAGGGAGACATTCTTTTCTTGCAGTTATAACTCCAGCAGAATAATCATTTTCAAATCTGATTATGTTGTCTTTGTATTTAACTGGAGAAGTTGACCATGCTGTTTTTAAAATAAGTTCCTTGTCCTGTGATGAAAAACACTTTACTATTATTGATCTCGGGTGGTTTTTTGATTTGATGGTTGATGAAGCAGCTCTTAAGGATCTGTGGGCTCTTTCAATTCCATAAGAAAGAGCTTCATGCAATTTTAAAACTTCTGGTAACCAGGTAGTAAGGAAAGTCACCATGTTATCTCCCTCTGTTTTCTCTGGTAGCCCATAGATGTGAAGGTTATTTCGTCTGGACCTGTTCTCTAGATCCTCTATTTTATTTTGTAATGAAGCATTTTGTTGTGATAAAAAATGTAGCTGAAGATCTTGTTCTGAGAGTCTGCCCTCAGTATCATTTAAGGATCTCTCTATGTCAGCTATATGAGACTTCTGTTGCGTCATTATTTCTTGTAGTTGCTGTATTTGTTTTGTAGATCTCTCCTCAAAAGTGTCCAGTTTGGTATTAATTTTGTCAAATTTCACTGACAAGTCTTGTATAGCATTTAATAAAGACTGTATCTCCTTTTTCATCATCTGGTCCTGTGTGGTATGCTTAGAAAAGCTCATTTTCAGTAGATTCAGATACCTTCCTTCTTGTTTTTGACAGGAAAAATAATGTTTAAAGTCAATTTTTTTGCACTGTAGACTTCTAGTGATATTAGTAGAATTAATTCAACAAAATATGTTTGTCTACAATATCTAGTTTTTAAAAATTCCTGTCAGAAATATCTTTTGAGTGCAGAGCTGAGAAAAGATGCTGCCAACCAGTCTACATCCTGGCCATGCCCCCCACTTTCTTCATTTCTGATGGTATTGGTATGTCATAAATCACTTTACTGTCACACTTAAATATTTACTGGCCAGATGAAGTATGTTGAACCCCATTGCATTGAATCTTATGTATCATACACATGATCATTCCCCTGACTTTGTAAGCCTCTTTTTCAATTAACATACCCTTCCTATCTTTCAGCTCCAAGTGTAGATGTCTTTCATCTCTCTGTTGTGCCAGTTAAATAGAAAGTGATGAAGAAAGATGTTAGAACTAGATGTCACAAGAAATAATTTCTGGATGTATTTTCTTCTCTGTAGTTCCACTGTCTCTTACAGCTGTGTTTTATTCTCTAACTGTTCTTTAAAATATTATACCACACATAGATATTATAACTTCTTAACTAATCTTAACATTTATATGTGTATATATTAAGCACCTTGATGGGTTATTTGAAACCCATAAATATAGCCCCTCCTATTATTATTATTATTATTACTATTATTATTATTATTATGTTTGCAACTATAATCTCTTCTCTGACACTAAAGTTTGGATTCTAGGTCTTATGGATAGATTATGCTTGAAAACATTTCAAGGACTTGCATTAAGTTAGGAGAATGAAAGGGCAACTACATGCTATCATATGGCATGATATCATGATGTGTTCAGGCTTATTTTCTTTTCCCATTGTGTTAAGATTTATAGGTTCATAGGTTCATAGGTTCATAGGTAGGTACTAGGCTATCTGTCCAAAGGCATTTATAAGCCTAGCCAGAATGTGTTGGCTTTAGCCGCCAATTTAGATTAGTTCCCTGTGCCTCTGTTCAGCAGAGCCACTGAAGTGATTCCCCAGGGTAAACTTTCTGTTTCCCATCCACTCATCAAGGTTTCTCTTGAAGAGTGTTAGTGAGGAGCTCTGCCTAATGTAGATTGGAATCTTGTTCCAGAGCATGGGAAGTCTCTGGGACAGGAATCTATCCCTCCAGCATGTCCTATTTATTGTTGTGGTGAGGTTTAGATCCCTAGAGTGTGTGGCTCAAGGGGATATGGTTTTCTTTAGGTGGAGCATGTCCATCAATTCTGGATTGGACATGGCCTTGTATGTCAGGCAGAGATCACCTCTGAGTAGGCGGTATGCAACTGAGTACAGCTGGAGTTTCTTCAGTCGAGCTGCATAGGGCATCTGCTTGAGGCCAGTGATCCTCTTGGTGAGGTACTTCTGTGGTCTTTCCAGCTGTTGCAGATGTCTTGTAAGGTACATTCCCAAATGGGGCATTGTACTCTATGATAGGTCTGATGAGAGATGCATAGAGGGGCACAATGACCTCTTTTGATCTGGATGCAAACCCTTTTGTGATTAGGTGGGCCACATAGAAGGATTTTCTAACTACTTTGGCAATGTGATTATCAAAGGAGAGATTATGATCTACTTGGGTCCCAGATCCCTTATTACATCTTCCATATTTAGAGGGCTACCACCTATGTGGTAGTTTGTGGGTACTTTGTTTTTTCCAAAGGGGGTGACCATGCACTTTTTGGCATTTAGCCTGAGGCCATTATTTTGACACCTGGCATCTGTCTCAGTGAGACCCTTTTGGAGGATGTCTGTGTCAGCTGGAGAGTCAATTATAGCCCCTAGTTTGCAGTCAACTGTGAAATTGGTCAGCCATAGTCCTCCTGTGCTTGCCTGTACCTCTGAGAAGTATATGCCAAACAGGATGAGTCCTAGGACTAAGCCCTGGGGAATGCCACTTATAACCAGTTTAGAGTCAGACCTAGCTCCCACAACTCTTACCATGTGGGTTCTGTCTGTGAGCCAGTTGGCAACCCATCTCCTGATGTAGCGGTTTATATTCAGGCTGGTGAGCTTGTCTATAATACCAGAATGGGGAATAGTGGCAAAGGCCTTTGCAAGGTCTAGGTAGGCTGTGTGGATCACCTTTCCCTCATCTATAACCTTGGTAACTGTTTCAAAGAAGTCCACCCAGTTTAGGAGGCATGATCTGCCCTTAACAAAGCTGAACTGGGTAGGGTCCAGTGTTTGGAGGTTCCCGATGTCTCTGTTAATGACATCCATGATTATGCGCTCCATAGCCTTGCAGACCAAGCTAGTCAGGTTTATAGGTTGATAGTTCCTGGGGTCTGTTGTGGCTCCACCTTTGTGGAGTGGAATAACTGTTGCTGTGCACCACTCTATAGGCATGTAGCCTGTGGAGAGGCTGAGTTTGAACAGTGTGTTTAGGTGAGGGGTTAGTACATCTTTGAGCTCATGTAGGACACAGCCTGGGACACCATCTGGCCCCATTGATGCTGTGTTTTTGGCTTTGGAGAGGGGTGTTTTAACCTGAGTGTCTGTGATTTCAGGGGCACTTCATTTTTCTGGTATGGTTATGGGCCCTTTTGGGGGTGAGAGGGGGGTGATGTTTGCACTGAACCTGTCTGCCAGGATGTTGGCAATATCAGTCGGTTCAGTGTATTTTGTGCCATTCTGCACTAACTCTGAGCAGATCTGAGAATTGCCACTTAGATTCTTGACATAGCTAAAGAATGCCTTGTGGTTATCTTTGGAGTCCTTGGCAATTTTTCTTTCGAAGCTAGCCTTGGATGATTTTATGAGGGATCATAGTTTCTTGCTGATACTGATCAGGGATGTCTTCCCTTCTTGGGATTTTACTCTTTTCTGTACTAGTTTCCTCCTTCTGTTGTATAGCTTGTTTATGGCAGGGGTCCACCAGACTGATTTCTTTTTCTTGGAGGAGTTAGTCTTGGTTTTCCTTGGGATAGCATGATCCATGCATTCTTGTAGGTGCCTGTAGAGTGCATTAGTAAAGGATTTTGCAGCTTGGGCAGCATTATCCTTTAGCATGGGGGATTTGAAACTTTCCACCTCAGTCTTAAGTAACGTGAAATTTGCTTTTGAAAAGTTTTTCATAGTGGTTTATTTGACATGGGGTGGGGAGGAATGTTAATATCCAGAATGATTAGTTTATGGTCAGATCTAACCTAGGAGGAGTTGACCTCTGTTGTGGAACATCAGTCACCAATGTTGGTGATGACCAGGTTGAATATGTTGTCACCTCTGGTGGGGGTGTTGACCAGTTGATTCAGGGTGTTTGAGTTTATAAATTCTAGGAAATGTTGGGCAAGGGAGTTAGTACTTGAGTAGTTCTCCCAGTTAATGTTTGGGTAATTAAACTCACTCAGTATCAGGGTGTTTGGTAGGACTTTTATGTTTCCCAGTGTTTCCAGAAATGCAGAATGGGGGTCCTGGGACATAGTGGGTGATCTGTAGCAAGCTACAATTTGAATTGCAGTTCTGCCCATTGTTAGTTGCACGTGGATGATCTCTGAAGCATCATGCTGTGCCACTAACCTGGAGGTGAGGATATCCTTGATGAATATGGATACGCCCCTGCCTTTTGTATTTCGGTCCGGGTTTTGTGGCCGAAATGTTATGGTATGAGTTGAAGCCTGATAGTGCTGGGGTGCTCGCTGGAGCCTTAAACCAGGTTTCTGTTACTGCACATATATTGATTCTCTCCATACTGAGGAGTGCCTCGAGTGCATGCATTTTGAGGTTTAGACTTCTGGCATTGAGTAGCATTATTTATGGCAGTGGGTTTATCTTTTGAGCCTTGCCTGAAAAAGGCACTATGGGGGTGGCAAGAGCCTTGACCAGCATTCGAAAGTCTAAGGGTGACAGGTGCAAGCCATCTCTAGCGAAGCAGCGTGGCTTGTCGAGCATGTCATCACAGGCTGACAGACACTGGATCCCTTTTGAATGACACCAGAAGCTTAGCCAATTGTTGAAATTGATAATTTTGTCTTTATACCGTAGTATCATTCTTGGTGAGGGCAAGATGCTACTCAGGGTCAGGGTCATACCGGCCTGGGCTACATGACCAGAGAGCTCTACCATGTCTCTTTTCATGTAGTCCAGGGAGGTATGGCTCAGGTCATTCACACCAACATAGACAATGACAGAGTTGTATTTGTACTTGTTCTGGAGTGACCTGAGTGCTTGTATTATGTGGCAGATCCTGGCACTCGACAGTTAGCTAACAGTAACCTTCTCCTTGTTCAGCCTTGTGAGTGGGACATCAGTGTGCCTGACTATCAAGTCACCTATTACTAGTGTGTTGGGTATGTTATTTTGCCTTAAGGGCTGTGATTGCATGGCACACTGGTTTTGTAAAGTATGTGTTTCATGGTTTGTGTTGGGGGTGGAGGTTGCTTGGATGTCTGCTTTGGAGGTCTCTGTTGGTTTTGCCAATTTTTATTTAGAGGCTCCGAGTATGTTTTCGTGTATTTATGTGTGTTTTTTGCCAGTACTGGTTTCATAGGTCTACGTGAGACTGGTGGTGTGATGCAAGCAATTTCCTTCTCCTCTTGACTGTTTGCTCCAGTCTTGGGTTGAGAGAGCTTAGCCTTCAGTTTGGCTGTATAATTGCATCTCTCACATGTAATAGTGTTTGGTACCAGGAGGAGAGGTTTGTCTGTGTACATGAGTCAGTTGTAACATTGCCTCAAAATGCCCAGATTCACCAGCTGGACCATAGAGTACATCTGAAACTGCCCTTTGAACA
>NC_056744.1:914805971-914815971 GCF_019279795.1 Protopterus annectens | reverse complement strand
CATTCCTGACAACATCAGAATGTGAACAATAGACCTGCACTATAATATCACTATCATTAAACAAGGAGAATTAACCCTTCAGTTCAGTCCACATGTCAATATATCCATCACAGTCTCCTAGCAAGGGGAGGCACTGCAGCAATCAGATGATACACTGCAGCAAACAGACTAAATGTGGTCATAACAGACAGTTATCAGGGAAATCAAGCACATGTGCTTAATTATGTCAAGAAAAAAAAAAAAAGACAGGCCTCAAGGGAATTGAGCCCATGGCTTTCCTACTTAAATGTCCCATATCAGTACATTAGCCTGCGGTGGTATGGAAGCTGTCAGAATAAAAGCAGTCATAGCACACACTTATCAGAGAAATATAGCAGATGTGTAGACTGCAAACTAAGCAATGAAATACAACATATAACCCCCAGGGGATTCAACCCCCTCTCAACCAGTGCATTGATGCAGTAAAAGTAGATGTAGTTGCATGACTACACATCAAAGGAATTAGGATAAATACATTAATTGTACTTTATTTTACACTTGCAAGCGCTGCAATGCATAGCTCATGTGTGTGTATGGTCAGTACATGGCAAGGATTTTTCCTTATTTTTGTCACAAGGTGTGAAGTGCTATTTCTCTGTTATTATGTCTGGGTATTGATATTGCTCTCTGCTAGCTGTTAGGCAATGTATGACTGCAGAAAGATTTTTTTAAAGCCTTTTGTGGGCATGTGTGTTGTATTACTCTATCTTTTGACAGGGTTAAAGTTTGGAAATGGGAGTACTGACAGAGCTAGAAAGGAGAAACAATAAGAGGGTAGAATGCAAGGTGTGAAAATGAAGAATGAGCAGCATAGATGCAGGATAGAAGTCTATGTTTCTGAACTTCTTATGTCAACACTGGCAGATGAATCCATAAAAACATTTGATTAGAAAGTGCCAAACTCTTTCTTTTCAAAAACTGATGTACACGCAATTGATGATTTGGAACAATGCATATTACACACATCTTAGATTACATAAATTTAACCCTAGGAATTCTCCAATTTGTCCATACTGTGCAGATCAAACAGCGGATCTTCTTCATATTTTCTGGAGTTGTAAATGCGTATATAAACTTTGGAACTCTCTTAAAGTACAACTGCAAAAGATGGGTTATCAAAGTTCTACACTGTCATGGGAATTTATGATTCTACACATTCCTCCAAGAGAGCTTTCCAGATCGCAAACTATTATTTGTATGAATATTTTTTGCTGATGAAACTCTATATAGCCACAAATTGGCTAGAACCACATAAGACATCATGGAATAATTTTAAGCTTGTGGCTATAAAGCATATACTAGCACATAAATTACTTCTGAAACAAACTAACAAAAATATTAATAACCCGAAAATATGGGAAAAGGTCTTCAATATTATATTAGCATGATACTGATTTTAGGAATATATTAAATATAGGAAGCATTTCATGTAGATATTGTATAAATGGTTTGTAGTAGTTATAGTCTATTATGTGTGTGATGTTTATTGTATTTTTGTAATGTTTTTGGAAAATATATTTCAATAAAAATTTATTATGGAAAAAAAAAAAGAAAGTGCCAAACTCCCTGACATAATGTACAGCCTGATGAATGTAATTTGGATTTCATGGAAACGGAACACAGAACAGCAAAAAGAATATTACATTTGAATCTGTTTGAACCCATGCCGCTGCCACTGATATTGTCTAGAGTAGTGCAGGAACATGATGTGCCTCAGAAGGATGCACAGCAAAGGTTTCTGAAAAACACATTTCAAGGGAATGGAAGACATGACAGCAATTAAAGAGAAATTCACTTCAGTGGATTTGATCCTGTGCTTTCATCATTAATATTATTTGGACTCATATATTAGCATGGTATACCATGAAAGCACTCATAGGAAGATTTTCTGAAAAAAAAACACATTTCAGAGAAAGGCAACCCATCATAGCATAAAAGAGCATCACACCTGAATGGATTTGAATCTCTGCCTTCATCAATGATATTCTCTAGAGCAATGATTATAATGGCTTGCCGTGGAACCAGTCATAGTAGCAATTGCTGAAAAACATATTTCAGGAGAATGTTACAACAATCAAAGACTGAAAACTGCACATTGTTAAACAACATATGACTATTAGTAGATAAAATCATCCTCACAGTGTATTGACAATATACATATCACTGCATGAATATATTGTGCTATGGAAGCAGATAAATTATATGCATTTTTATCTTATTTTCATATTTGTAAGATGGCATGTTGACTAATAGGTTATGACTGCTGGCAAGTTATTAGAACAGACTACACATTTTTTTTCAGATCAGTAAAAGAGAGACTTCAATGAGTTTGAACCCCTGCTGTTCTAACTGACAGTCTCTTGACCAGCTTTACTAGCAAGTGAGGCAACAGAAGAACGTATAGTAAAGTTGTCAAAAATATTTTAAGGGAATGTTAGAACAGTGTTGAAGACTGAAAACTGAAAATAGGAGCATAGGACAGAGATGAAAATGAGAATCAAGCAGAGGACAGAACACAAATGTTCTCCAGGAAGAGCTGACACAAACAAACAGCTGGTGTCAGAGCCATAGACTAAAATTAAATGGTAAGAAATGTATAATAGTATCCTTTGGGAAGTCATCCACCCCTGGTAATTGTCATATTGACAATAGATCCCTTAGAGTTGTCCCAATTGTCAGGGACTTGGGACACACATATACAGTAACCTAGCCTTTGACAATCATGTGTCTACAGTAGTGAGTAAATCATTCTATGTTGTGCAACTTCATAAACAAAGGTATGGCATCTAAGTCCAAAGAAATCATTGTGCCACTGTATTTGGCATTCATCAGACCTATCACTGAGTACAGTGTCCACTTTGGTATGCACCTAACCAGGCAATAGCCAACAAATGGAACATCCACAGAGGTTTCTCAATGAAAGAATACAGGTCATAAGTATAATTCTCTTTGCAGACCACCTCAAGGCCCATTCTCACCTCCATTTTGTCTACTGCAGTCTGTTGAGGGGAGATCTATGCCTGGCATACAGAGAATTGTCAGACCCCACCCTAGTGGACCTCCTGCATATCCTCAAAACAAACAGCATCAGAATTACCCATTTTAAAGACTTACACTTTGCCAGTGATATAAATAGGACCTGCTGGAGAGATAGGTATGTATCCTAGAGACGGCATCTTTTCTGGAACAGGGTCCACATCCATGTAAAGCAGAGTTCCTTCCTAATCCAATTCAAGTGTAATTTGGAACATTGGATGGAGAACAAGAAATTCATCCCTGGCTTGGCACCTATATCTCTAAGGGACACAAGCAGCCTGTAAATGGTTCATCTCCCAGGCCCCTGCATGTAAATGTTTCATCACCCAAGCCCCTGCTTACACTTATCAAGGATACCAGAACTTGTCAGAGTTTTGTGATGCATGGCTAGGCTTAGAAAGGTCCTTATGGTCATTAGCCTAGTAAACACCTATGAACAAGGTGAGCAAATAAAGAATGAGCAGTGTGGATATGGGATAGAAGCCTAAGTTTTTCAACTTCCTATATCAACAATGGTGGATTAATCCATAAATACATTTGGTTAGAAAGTGCCAAACTCCCTGACAAAATATACCCCTCATCTGAGGATCAAAAACTGTCATCTATTCCATTGACAATGTTTAAAACACTGTAAAGTACTTATATAGATTCATCATGTTTACCTTATTTCATATGTGCATTGTAAGTGATTAGCACATGATGCAGACTTTTTGAAGACTCATACAAGACAGGCCACAACAAATTTATACATCTGCCTTTCTAACTCATATATTCTAGATCAGTACATTAGCAAGTAAAACCACAGAAAACACAAATTTCAAGGGAATGTTAGAAAACTGATCCATGGAAGCAGTTAGACTATGAAGATTTGCTTTGTCATTTGTGAATATCAACATGATTTCTGTAAGGTGCTTGTGTTACAACTGTATTAGAACTGTATGTCATGTATATATCCAACTTGTTTTTTTCAGATGTGTGTTGAAAATATTTTTTGCAAAGTGCTTGAAATGTATATATAGTGTGCGCTACTTGAATATAACAGGACTGCATATGCACTATTGTAACTATTTGAATGTATATATTTTAACAGTGGAAACTGGAACACAGAAAATTAACTTCAGTCCAGCAAAATTTCAGAAAAATAACTGAAATTAAATTACTTTATGGGTATGCCATAACGATGGTATCTTTCATTCCAAAATGGTAGACAGCCTGTAAGCACACTTACAGTGCAGCTCCTGCATTCCTATACTATAATCTGACTTCAAACCAGCGTATTGCTTGGGAAAAGTATACCAAACATCAATGGATTAAGGCAGAAATATGAGTACTTACTTGTTTCATCTTTATTTTTCAAAATTTTTCTCATTCTGAAGGAAAAATAATTACTTGTTGGAAACAGAGCCCTGAACCACATGGTGTGGATTCTTCTAGACCAACAGACCTAATAAGAGGAAAAACAACTTTCATAATAAGACTTATCATTTAAAATTCTGCACTACTACTAGGAATCTAACTATACAAGATTAATGGAGAATCAGCCAGATTGGATGGAAACTGTAATCACAAAAAAAAAAAAAAAAAATTGTCTGCAATTACTACTCCTGAGAAAGAAACCACTTCTAAAAAGCAAAAAATTAACAAGCAACAACAAGAAGCTGGTAAAATGTGTCAAAGATTAAAACAAGAACAATCTTTAACACTGGAGGATCTGAAAACTGCTTTACAACCTTTACAAACAGAAGTGCAGGGTTTCTCTCATAAGCTAACTACATTTGGCTCTACCCTGGACCAAATTGTGCTAAGGCTAGAACAAAATGAAGCTAAAGTTATGGACAATGAGCTAAAAATAAATGAACTGCAATAAAAAGCACAAACCAATGACACCATAATTAAAGAATTACAGCAAAAAATGCTAGACTTTGAAGCTAGAAGCCGGAGAAATAATTTTATCATAAGAATTATTCCAGAGAGCTTTGATAATCCACAACTTATTCCAATAATAAAATAAATACTAAGCTGTCTTCTGACTAATAAAGATCTCCTGGATGAGATAGTGATTGAAAGAGCCCACAGAGCTATAAAGCGTACACAAACAAGTGATCTTCCAAGACAAATCTACATCAGACTGCTTAATTCAGCACGTTCAACAGATACTGTCAGCTTATAAAGTTAAAAAGAATGTTACATGGAGAGCACATAAAATTATGATTACTCAAGATCTTCCTTTAGAAATTAAACAAAATCGACAGAAACTCAGTAAATACTGCACTTACCTCATTGAAAATAAGATTTGTTTCCAAATGAAATATCCTGCAATTTTAACATTTTATTACAAAGAAGAAAAATATCCCTGGAAACACCTGACCAGGCAAAATCCACCTTTCTGCGTCTCTTCAAAGTAAATCCTGCCTGAGACAACTCTTTTCATATCTTTTGATCCAAAAACAACATTTGGAAGGCTAAACAAGTGCTACAGCTCCAAAGAACTACAGGACAGAAGAATATACCACTCTTATGGGAAACTTCAAGCAAATGGATGTGGAATGTGTTCTAAATAACTTTGCTTACCTGCCTGTAAAGAAAATGTTTTCGCTACACTGTAATACTTAAGGTACTGTCTTTTAATAATTGCCTTCTACATTTAAAAGCTGAAAGGTTACCTAACACTGACTGCATAGAGAAATGCATTTACAGCTTACAAAAAAGGAGTATTAAACTACATTTAAATAATGGGATATAACCTTTGATATAATAGTTTAAGTAGTGTAAATACTAGACATTAGTAGTTTCAGTTAAAATGTATAATCATTATTCTACTGGCATAATCATTGAGTTGTTTTTTAAGTGTATCTATGCGCAAGATACAAAAACATTTCTCTTTTTTTTCTCCCCGTTTGTCCAGTAGATGGCACTGGTTAATTAATAATATATGAGTTCACAATGATGTGTTTGTATGGCTTTTGCCAGTGCAGTGTTAAATGAAGTTTCCAATACATTTTAAAGAACCACAGTTAGTTGTTGTTAGCAAAAATAATGCAAATGTTGTTGAATTTTAAAGTGCTGCCTTCTTTAAATGTTTAAAATGTATAATCATTATTCTACTGGCATAACCATTGATTTACTGTTAAATGTGTCTATGAGCAAGGTACAAAAACATTTCTCTTTTTTTTTCTCTCTGTTTGTCCAGTAGATGGCACTGGTTAATTATTAATATATGAGCTCACAATGATGTGCTTATATAGCTTTTGCCAGTGCAGTGTTAAATGAAGTTTCCAATACATTTTAAAGAACCACAGTTAGTTGCTGTTAGCAAGAATAAGGCAAATGTTGTTGAATTTTAAAGTGCTGCCTTCTTTAAATGTTTAAAATGTATAATCATTATTCTACTGGCATAACCACTGAGTTACTTTTAAATGTGTCTGTGAGCAAGGTACAACATTTTTTCTCTTTTTTCCCCCCTGTTTGTCCAGTAGATGGCACTGGTTAGTTAATAATATATAAGCTCACAATGATGTGCTTGTATGGCTTTTGCCAGTGCAGTGGTAAACGAAGTTTCCAATGCATTTTAAAGAACCACAGTTAGTTGCTGTTAGCAAGAATAATGCAAATGTTGTTGAATTTTAAAGTGCTGCCTTCTTTAAATGTTCATATATTGTACTTGTTTTTTGAGAATATTGTTTTGTAAACTCTTTAATAACTCTTGAAATGTTAACAATTATAATATGTTGCTGTTACTACAAAACATTTTATAAAAGTTACTTTTCTCTTTCTCTCTATATAATATCTAAGGGTACAATTAACATAATATTTTAAGAAGTATGAAAATTAATATGCAGTACATAAATAACAAAAGGAGCGGGATGGGCACAGTCTGTTAGCTGATGACTGTTCATGGGTATTATTGACATCCCTCTGATAAATATTTACTCCTTGTTGCTAAAAATAATAGTCTCTTTTAGTTTCTTATCTCATGCACGTTTACTAATACAGAGGGATGGGTGGTTAGGCACCTATTTAGAGTTTAGGAGTATAGAAGTCACAACATTTATTCTTAAGATAAATACACTATCAGACAAAGTTTATAACTGTATTTTTGAGTATCAACTAATGAGAAACTTCAACAATATTAATAAAAATGATAACCATAGACTCCTGGAATGTTAAAGGGATGGTAGATAAAAAGAAAAGAAATGTAATCATACACCTCACATACCAAACTAAGGCTGATATAACTTTTTTGCAAGAAACTCACTTAGATGACCAACTTTGAGTTAGGGAAAGGAAAAGAAAATGGGTTAAAACAATAGTTGCTGCAAATTATAGTTCTTTGTCCAGGGGAGTGGCCATTATAGTAAATAAATACTTCCAAGGGGAGATTACTTCTTATGAAGCTGACTCAAAGGGAAGATGGGCATTGTTTATTACTGAATATCATACTTTGAACAAACCATTACTCTTTATTAATATATATAGCCCCTGCTCAAATCAACAGCTCTTCAGTTATGATATCTTTAATATATTAGCAAATTTCCAAATCATCTGTTTATTGTAGGTGGGGACTGGAATGCTTTACTAAATCTAGATAAGGATAGATTGCTTAATAAAAACAGACAGTCACAATCTACCACTACAGCACTTGAAGAATTACAAAATACATTTGAACTAGTTGACCCTTATGTTAAATTTCAATATGATAACACAATATCAAGATTCACTTTCTTTTCAGCCACTCATAAAACCTGGTCCAGGATAGATGCTTTGCTAATTTCCTTTGCTTTCCTTTCTAACAAATTAAATTATGCTGTATCACCTAGACCTCTTTCAGATCATTCCAAAATTAGACTTTTAATAAACTTTCAAGCCCAAAAACAAAATATTTCCTATCTCAATACCTGGACGTTAAATCCTAAAATTACACAAAACCAAGAAACAACACAAGAAATTCAGAATGTCCTAGCCCAACTCCAAAATGATTTTATATCCACTCAAATTCCATATGACATACAATGGGTGGCTACCAAGGCAGTCATCAGGGGTATTATTTTTCAAAAATCTGCATGGCTCAAAAAATATAACAATCTTAAGAATGAACTAGAGTATCAAATAAACACTGCTGAACTAGAACTTCAGGAAAAATATTCTAAAGAACATGAGGAAAAAATAATTGATTGTCAAAAACAATTACACAAACACTCTTTAGAAAATATCTTCTTCTTAGAATTAAGGTAAATATATTAATATTCAGAATGGGCTCAAACACCATCAAAAGTCCTAGCTAGACTAATTAACATAAAAAGTGGACCTCCTAGGATCAAAGAAATAAAATATGAAGGACAGATGAAATATAAAGACCAAGATCTAGTGGACGCTTTTGAAGATATTTATAAGAAATTATACAATATACCCTTATCATCATCTACAGACAGATTTGAGGATTTTATACATAATATACACTTTCCACAAATTACAGAAGATCAAAGGAAACTCTTAAAATCACAGTTACAATTAAAAGAGATAAAAGCTGCAATAAACAAACTAAAACTAGGTAAATCCCCTGGGCCTGATGGACACACATCTGATTTTTATAAGTTATTCATGAAACTCCAAAATATTATTAAAAGTTTTCAACTATATAATACAATATGGTATAACAGACAAATACTTAAACAGCTCCAAGACAGTGTTGATTCCTAAACCGCATTCTGACCCAACAGATCCAGCAAATTATAGACCAATAGCCCTCATAAACACTGATCTTAAGATATTAGCCCATGTTATAGCAAATAGATCTAAGAATGTACTCCCCTCTATTATTTCCCAACAACAAATGGGCTTTATGACAGACAAACAAGTGACAACACCCTCCTCTTACATACCATTGTAAGACTACTTAATAGTGATAAATGCCCCAGATATGCCCTTACGGTAGATGCAATCAAAGCTTTTGATAGAGTAAACTTACACTTTCTCTTTAATATACTGCCTTTATATGGTTTTCCTCAAGAATTCATTAAAATGATCCAGGTTCTGTATCAGAAAGCTTCTACCACTATACAGATAAACAAACGTATAACTAACCCTATACTCTTTTCCAGTGGTACAAGACAAGGATGTCCTCTTTCACAATACCTATTTAATCTTTATCTAGAACCCCTCCTTCTGTTTATTTCACAAAAAAGCTATCATCATATTCCCAGAATCCACAATACAAATCTTATATACTCGGCCTTTGCCGATGACTTAAATATATACTTCCAACTCCCCACTACTGACCTCCCAAAAATACTAAAAGCTATTGATGAGTTCTCAGTAGTTTCAAACTATAACTTAAATTTAAACAAGTCACACATATTTCCCCTCAATCTTATAGGTCATAAAGAATTGTACTTTCCCATGAGTGAGATCAACATAAACTATCAGATAAAATATCTAGGAATACTATTTACTTTGGACTTCAAAGATATTATAAACAATAACCTGCTAAGTACATGGACTAGTATGCAAAACAATATTGATAGATGGAAGAACATCAATATGTCTCTACTGTCAAAAGCTAGTGTTGTCAAGATGAATTTTCTACCAAGAATACTTTTTCAATTAAATGCTACTTTTTCAAATATTCCCCAAAACTTCTTCCTTCCATGGAAAAAGCTATATCAAGATTCTTATGGTATCCCAGATCTACCAGAATTAAATATGGAAAATTTGTACTCGCCAAAGATAAGGGGGAATTGGGGTTTCCTGATTTTAAGCTTTACTATAGTATAATTACTGTCTACTGACTAGTACAAATAATAAACTATGACTCATGCACCCCAGTGGACCAAAATCTGGTATGAACAGTTGAAATCCCTTGGCTATAATATCAATTCCCTACCATTCTTGAATTTAAACCAGGCTAGCATATACATGAAGAATCTAC
>NC_056744.1:914610971-914800971 GCF_019279795.1 Protopterus annectens | reverse complement strand
GACTCACCTCTGTTCAACATCACAACCTATAGGAGCTGTGGAAAGTATAGTAGCAACAAAGGTAACCTGGTCCTAAAAGTGAAGTGTCATTAATTATTCTGCAAAGACAGAGTCAGGATGTCCATTCACAGAAAATTACAGTAAAACTGAAATATAGGCCAACATGGCATTCCACTTGTATTTATGAGATCTGATCACAGAATGTTGGAAATAGCAATGGAATTCCTGTAAATGGTATTTATTTTAATGAAAACAAAAGTCTGGGTTGCAAATGTGTATCTCCTCATTTTAATGCACAAAATATACCCTAAGGGAAAAAAAAACTGTAGCATAATTTCCACCCTAAGAACCTAGGTACAAAACTTGAGTAAAATGAGAGATACAAATGTCTTACCTGTGTAGCTAATCATTTCACATTTTTTAAAAGACATTCCTTCTTGCATCTTTAATTAGGTAACTGATTTTGTGTGTGATCAATAAATTATAACATTTTCTGCGAAAGTTTTGGCAAAAAATGACTTGCATCATTAGAGATCCATATGGTATCCCAGCAAAAATCATATAAAAGTCAAAAGTAAGGATTATTAACATTGATCAGATTGAACAAGTTGAAACCATGCAGCATGTTTTAGAGATACATATAGCAAAAGTTATTAACTTACAAGAGAAGTGAAAGAAAAAATGCATCAACATGAAATGAACAGCTGTCCAATCACAAAATGTGCCACCTTCAGAAAAGCATCCTTTATGTACACAGTTCTGTGTCCATGCTATGCAATGTCTGTTTTATCCAGCTTGTTGCAAAAATGCTCTATTATGGCATAAGAGTTTTCTCATATGAATACGTGCAACAGATTTAGTTTGACCATTCGTGGTTAGACTCTTATACAAATCATGGACAAAGAGAAGATGAAAGATATGATTAGCAACATTGCACTTCTCACAAAACTGTCTGATCTACCCATATGGGACACAACCTCTAGGTTTTGTTTTATTATAAGATTAGAAAAGTCACTTGAAAAGGCAAGACAGAAGTTATGGTTCCCACTGAAATTTCCATTATGAATCAATACTTTCAGTTATGAAAGTTTTTTCCATGTACAGAAATGAACAAAAAAAATTATTAAAACCATATGCTTTGAATTGCTCAGTATTTTTCTATACATCTGGAGGGTGCATCCTGTTGCCCAGCTGCATTTGCAATGTAGTTCCTGGGTTATTCGGACATATAGCTTTGAAATGTTTGTAGAAAAAAAACATTTTCATCCCAACATAGCAGGGATGGTTAAAAACAAATGTAATATCCCCATGTCTCTCGGTCTTCAGAGAAATACATAATTTATGCAGTTAAGAACAAATTGATAACATATCTTCTTTTGCTATGTTTGCTAACTAACAAGCGAGCTTCTCTGTTTCATGAATAGAAACAGTGATTGAAAGTATATGTTTTGCCTTAGCTAACTGAATACTTGCTGTTTTTGTTATTCTGAGGTAGGAAAATAAAGTATATTAACATATTTATTTCCACAAAAGCACTTAGGTGCTGTAAACTACCTTTAGCCTTACTATACTTGTGTGCCTTTGTGTATATGATGGTGTATTCATGCATGAGTATGCATGTTTGTACACGTGTATGTCTGCAAGAAGGCATAGATACTCAGCAAAAGCATTGCAGTTGTATTATGTGTTTTAATTGTTGTAGCATATGAACCTTTTTTACTTTTGATACTCTGAGGAAGAAATATCACAAAGGTAATAGGCCAGAACACAAAGGTTATGATAGAGTTGTCACAAGCTTCTTTTGACTTTTATTTACAGCCTGAAGATTGTTGGCCCTACAGTTACATGTTACTAACCTACAGCCTACTATTCCGGTGTTCTGCTTCTTTTCACCTTCTATATACCCATTTCCACTCCTGTATGGAATTAGTCAGTATACAAAATACATAAACATGTGCTCAAGCAAGACTTGGTGGGCAACTAGAAACATGCAAACATTACTTTAACAGATAAAGTGAAAAATCTATAAAGATATTTGTGGTTATATTCTACTTAACTAAACAGACCAAGAGGAGGACAAAAGAGATGAAATTAGCCTCTTGGAAAAACATCTGAAAACATAATTCAGCTTAAAAATATCTTGTCCAGAAAACATGAAAGAAATGACTCTAGAGGCAGGAAGTTGAGCTAATCTTTATAGAAGAGATTGTTGAAAGTAAAACTAGAGTACTGTATAAAAATGTGGAAGGTATACAGGGAAAGAAACACAAAGCTGTTAGATATAGTACAAGTGAAAGAAACCAAGATGGTTAAAGAAGTGAAGAAACTATATTAAGTAAGTGGCAAGGCAGTCTGTGACAGCATTCACTGAAGAATGGATGAACAACAGAGCAGGATGCAGCTATTCAATGTCTTTATTGGGAATAGTGAGGCAATAGAACTGGGTCCTATGGGCAGTGAGGTAGGAAGTTAGAATGTACAATTAGTAGGCACAAGTGGACATAAGGAAATATTTTTTCACAGAGGAGATTATGACTAAGTTGATCTAACTTCCACAATGGTGAACAAGTCCATTAAATCATTCAAGTCAACATCTCAGAAAATGTACATATGTTTGTGTGTGTGTGTATGTGTGTGTGTGTGTGTGTGTGTGTGTGTGTGTGTGTGTGTGTGTGTGTGTGTGTGTGTGTGTGTGTGTAATGGTATTATGGGAGAAGGTTCAGCTGCAGGATGTGAGCAGCAGCAATGAGGAAGAATATAGCGCCCAGTAGTTTTCTGCTGCCAGCAATGTACACACGTTTGTGTGTGTGTGTGTGTGTGTGTGTGTGTGTGTGTGTGTGTGTGTGTGTGTGTGTGCATTTATATATGTATACACTACACTGCACATTACATGAAAATGTACGAGTGCTCACTGCATAATTTATTTTTTTTTTTAATTGGTTTTCATAAGACATCAATATGAATGAATACATTTACAGAAAAAAGATATTTGAAACATCATAAAATGAACAACTATATACAATGTCCATAAGTTTTAGCCAAGATCATTTCTTATGTGTCACTTTTGTAGTTCTTACATCTGCAGTTTGCAATTCCCTATTACGTACAATTTTAGCTAATGATATAAAATCTGTGCTGCATAATTGTTTGATAGACATAGGAACTAGCATACAGAAGGCATGCATCAAGTCCATGTCTTTTATGCAATACTGGGGGAGAGAGAAGGCACACTGTAATTATTTAGATTCCTTGGACTTTATGGAGGTCAGTAACTAAGGTATACTTATGAAGGTTAGAAAGTGAGGCATGCTCATAGCAGAAATATGCTCTCCTCGGCAAAGACATTAATTCATATGCTATCTCTACACAACTTTGAAAGTGTGTGATTAAAGTAAAAAAAACTGCAAATGGTATGTTTCATAAGCATGGATATGTGAATTTCTTTGGTGACGAAGAACTATTAAACTAAAAAAACGCAGTGTCTGACAGTTTGAAAAACTTTCTGTAAAAAACAAAATATTTACATTCATGCCATGAAATTAATATGATGACAGATTTAACTAGCACTGACTTTTTTCCTATGGTGATGAATTCAGTGCTTTGGTCTGTGAGAGCTGTGCAATGACCTGGGTAAACTGTTGCATCCCACTGGTTTATAACATATTTATGCTGTGGAAATATGAAAGAGACTGACATCAAAACAAAAAAGTGGCGAGGCTGCATCTTGTAGGCCAGAGTTCAGCTAGCACCAAATATGATTATATTGTGCAGACACATGTTGCCACCCTTCCAAAGACTGATCAGGCTTGAATGTCATAACTGATGAAGAGACATGCAGACTACAAAAGTGCAAGACTTCAGTACTGGTGCATTCTGGTCTGCAGCTGTCTCCTCCTAACTCTCCACTGGAAGCCAAAGGATATGAAACTAATGCTAAGGTCAAAACACAATGCAGGACTTCAGCACAATGGATGTTGACACTATGCTCTTGGTCCATGTTAAACAAAAAGTAGGGTAAGGATACAATAAAATATTCTGATGGTTACTCTTCTGAAAAAGAAAGCTCTTACTTATGTGCCCACAGCATGCAGTATAATTTGCTTTCCTATAAATTAAAATAAAATCACTTTTTATGTTCCTATACATGTTGCTTCATTTATAGCAGCAATCAGCAGTTTTTATCTTTCATTTTTTCTGATTACGATAACTAATTTTTTATTGAGCTTCATTTGTGAGTCATACCTATAATGTTGTTAAAGACAGGATAATGCATGCATAAAATTCTTTAGTTAGCAAATGTAATCTCCACAGAGAAAGCCATAGTTTTATTTATCCCCATGAATAAACAGAGTAGAAATGAAAACTGCATATGAGTACATGAGCAAAATTTCTGGATTTTTTAAAATATACTGTTGAAAACATTTGATCAACAACTACATTATAATGTTAAATGGAGAATAAATGGAGAATTCTAGATATATGTTATTGCCTTCAAAGATGTTTTATATACACATACATATAAATGTGCATGTGTCCCTTCAGCTCAAGGATTATCGCACTGGTCTAGTAAGGCAAGGGTCATAAGTTCAAACATCATAAAGGCCATTACTTGTGCTTTAGTCAATGGGTGCTGTGGCACAACAAATAGGGTTCTGGACATAGATGCCAATAAATATTAACACTGTAGGTACAAAACCAAGGTTGTATGTTCATTTGTGTCTGACAAATGACTAAACTTCTGACTTGGTAATGAGCTGCTTCTGCCATGAGTTCAAGGTTTGAATCTTTCCATCCTCATTTGCCTGCTGTGCAAGCTTGAGCAAATCACTTAGCAAGAGAGTGCTTTGCAGCAACAGGAAATTCAGGCAACAATCCTTAATGGTCTCTGAGTTTGCATGTCTGGCTACCTATGTCCAACAATTTTATGCCATTAATTTTACAGAAAATCTACATCAAGCATATTATTACTGGTGATGTAAAATAACAGATTTTTATAAGTGTCAAATGTTATATGCATGAGCCTTTTTCCCAAAAAGATTATTTGGAGCACATTTTCTTGTTTGTATTATAGCATATCTCTTCTTGAGGTGGACAATTTATTTATATTTGCTGTTCAATACATATTGTGCAGATAGCCCCTTATTTTTAGAGGAAATGGAATTTTCTAAGCTGTATATTATGTGAAAAGCTACCTTGCAAAATGTAATGTACAACAAGGTAGTTTTGCATTTGTTTTTTTTTTTTAAATGTGAAATCAGTACAAGTATTTCATGTCAGCACATATAATATGAGACTGGCTTTCTTATCAGTAAAGAAAAAAAAAGAAAAAGAAGAAGATAAAAACCTCTTACGTTACACAGACTGCAACAGTTCGAAAGGGTGGGGACTGAGGCCAAGAAGTTGCTCTGATGCATATTAAGGGTAGAACACTGGGGAGACACAAAAATCATTCTCCTGGTGCATGATACACAGTGTGCACCACTTCCTCAAAGCCTTATCCATTTATCACAGCAACATAAATAGTAGATGGTGTTGACAGAGAGGTTTGCAAAGGAAAGCTGCCAAAATGAATTGAAAAATAGAGAGACTGAAGTAGGAAAACACAGTCAAAATGAAAAAGATCAGAGACAGAGCAGGCAAATTGAGGGAATGTAAGGAAAGAAATATTTGATAACAGAAAGGATTAGGATCCATGACTGACATAACAAAATATTGTTTAATGGAGGGCATGAATGAACCATGGAATGCATTAGTAAAAGTATCATGCATGCAAGTCAATTAGGAGGAAAGGTCCAGGAAGAAAGAAAGAAAGAAAGAAAGAAAGAAAGAAAGAAAGAAAGAAAGAAAGAAAGAAAGAAAGAAAAGGAAAAAAAAAGAAAAAAAATCATAGGGCAGTGTCAACACACATACATGTGAATCTGCACAGACGTTTATGGTACAAAAAAAAAGTTTATATTTTGCATTCAATTGTTAATGCACATAAAGAGACTTCAGTCTCTGCTCTTCAAAGCATAAATGGTATTTTCTTGAGAAATGAAAACTATGAAAAAAATAAAGGTATAAAATAAAAGTGTTTATATCTTACATCCCTTTAGTAATGTGCATAAAAGACCTCAGTCTCTGATCTTCAAAGTATAAATTGTATTTTCGTGAGAAGTGAAAGAACTGTGATAAAAAATCTTTATTTGGCTTCTTGACTTACCAATATAAACAGAATGAAACTTAACTCTAAGAGCTCCTTAAAATGCAATATAATTAGATATAATGATGAGAAACAGTACAGATAAGTAGGGCAGATCTTTGTAGTGCATCAGCAAAGATCGTGAGTGTCTCACACAGGTTATCAGTATAAAACTTAACTATAGAATAAATAAAGACTGTTTGCATAATGTAGACTGTACCTTTCTAAGTCACCACAGAGTATAAACAGAAAAAAAGAAGCATAATAGCTTTAACTAGCTCACATCATTTCACATTATTTTCCTTACATAGAAATCTTTCTCTTTTAGATGCCTGTAAGATGATAAGTTTTACATTAGGTCACGGAATGGCTTCTGTAAGGTTTATTGCCCTTCTTAAGGGAAAAAAAATGTTGAATCCCAGTGATGATGGTATGGGAACCTCAGAAAAACTTAAAACCACAGGCTTTATTATTTATTCAAAAGATACTTAAAAGCCAATCATTTGCTTCTAAGAAACATTAACAACATTAAAAATTAATGGAAAACCCAGTGCTCCATGGAAATGGCAATTATAAGAGCTGATGTATCCTGAAAGCACATTACATTGCCACAATGGTCCTTTTAACTGCCCTTCACTGTCTATTTTCTATATCATTCTTTTTTTTCCATTTTTATTCTTTGTCTTGATGTGCTACCACAACATGTCACACACCTTCTACTCGGAATGTAATTCAGTTCCTTAAAATATTTTGATAATGTCTTGACATCTCTGGTAAGCTGGCAAAAAACAATGAAAAATGCTAATGATTCTTAAAGACATACTAGAAATATTTGGTTTATAAGGTATATGTGTAATTACATAATAGTTAATAATAGTATCATTATTACTTATTAATAGTATTATTAGTAGTAGTAGCTGCTGTAGTAGAATAAGTTGTAATAAGAATATTGTTGATATTTTCAGTCATCGAATCAAATCAGAAGTTTTATTTTTGGGAGACTCTTTAGGGATGACACTGACTTGCTGGTAATGAAGGAGTTGTATACCTAGCCTTATGGTGCTTTGCATTTTCAAGCAGCAACAAATTAATTATCTGAAAAATGTTCCTATAAAATGCAGATAGATTAATAAAAAAATCATTGAAACCTTTCAAACGTTCTTGTCTTAAAAGAGGAGTAACAATGTGTGTCCATATGTGCATACGTTGAGCCACAGATACATGCAACTGTATGGGTAATATAATTTATGCAGATAGTTTAGAGCAGCCATTCTGTCATCATGCTGCTGAGAAATGGGAGTGAGCCATGCTGGCTGCATAAAATAAATATACACGTATATGTAAAGTCATATAAATAATGACCACAGAAAAGGAATGAATTTTGGACCTTTGAGAAAAAAAATACATAACATTTAACTAATCAGCCAGCATGCATTTTTGAAACTAACACTAAAATGGCATCATTTAAAACTGAAAAGGAAATGGTATGCATTAAAGAAACATAAAAGAAAGATCACTGCAAGCCGTACATTTTAAAGAGAGTTGTAACTATGTTTTAGAAATTACTGTTGAAATAGAAGGGATGAGATTTATCTTCACTGTCCTTTTTTAAAACTATGCTATATAATAAGCATATCAATGTCTTGCATTTCATTTATTAGCTTCTTTGAACATTGCTGTTATAGAGTGCAGTAGGCATGCTGAAGAAAAATAAAGGTCTAAGCAAAGGGTTGCATGCTGCAGAAATAAAGTGAATGTGAAAGTTCTGACCTTTTATGTTCAAAGCCTTGATATCTTTAAAGATGCCACATGGGTTATATCAGAAATGCAAAATACAAACCAAACAAAGTATAACTAGATGACAGTCAAGAATTATTCTGTAAACTGGTACAAAATGCATTTTATGTAATTTGGAAAAATGAATAAAAACTACAGGAATGTTTAAGGCCATATAATGACCATATAAAACACAAACCAAAAGATCAATATATTGTAAATCATTCAACATAAATTTAAAAATTATACAATAAGGCAGGCCTAGCCTGCTTTATTAACTTTAAGCTGCATGTAAAGTTTCACTTTTGGTATGACTTTCCTAAAATGATCATTCTACACTCAAAACAAGTGCAATTTGAGTGAGAGGCTTTTTTGACAGATTTGTTTTCAGTGTGGTTGGTTGAAAATGCATGCATGTGCACACTGTAAGACCAATGTGCCTTGCAGGGGGAGGGCTTCACTTTTCCCTACTGTTGAATGGCGACTGAATTGGTATATGTAGGTAAAGGGAGTTTAAGTAGCCAAGTCTCCTCACTGGGCTGTAGGGGGACTTGCTCTATTGTGTAAATGTTTTTACTCTTTTTACTAGCATTGAATTAAGTTTCATAATGCAGAAAATCAATGAAGCATAACTCATACTACAATTACTGCAGAGATTGATATTAATATAGATAACTCCCTGAAACAAGTTTGTGTTTAGCTTCATGAAAATATTAAGTATTAGGAAAAATACATCAGACAACAATACTAAAGAATGGGATATCAGTATTCTGTGAATTTACAGGGTTTTGGCAGTTACCTTTGGACATTTTCTCAGGAATTACTATGCTGACTCAGCTGATATAACAGGTCTATATTACCTTATCGAAAAACGTAGTGAGCGAATGCCTGTTCACTGACCAATAAACAACAAACTCTCCCATCTTTGCATGGCCACTTCAGCGAATTTTTTTCCTAGGGAAAAAAATCACTTGGCCATTATCGGAAATTTACCCTTTTCCCCACTGTAGTGCGATCTCAGAGTTGCTTTATTTAGTTAGGGGGGTTTTGGGGGCACAGCTACCCACAGTGGTGGGTTTGTGGGGTGAAGCCCCCGCTTTGAAGCATATCTTTCAAGTGTACCTCATTATAAGGAACGTACCTTATTTGGGGTCTTAAAAAGTTAATGTTCCTCGACGTTCCTCATCGAAAGGCTCTGTCACACATTCGATGTTAGGAATCTTTTAACTGATATCTATGGTAAATAGAAAAGAATCAGATTAATTCTTTAAAACATCTTTTCATAAGTAAAACCAGCATATTTCAACGATCCTATGATCTTCCTAGTCAAAGTTGTTAGTAAGCTGTTAGTATGTGTTCCACATTTTACATATTTGTTCCACATTATGAAGGCTAGTGTTCCTCATTTCAGAGATGGAAGATTCAGACCCATGCTTTGAAGGGTTTGAAATATTTTCTAATTTTTGGTTGGCCAAGTGATTTTTCCTCTAGGAAAAAATTTTCTTAAGTGGCCATTCAAAGACGTGACATTTTGCTGTTTATTGGTCAGGGAACAGGCGTTCGCTGACTAGGTTTTTCGATAAGGTAATATAGACCTGATATAACTGCTACAGTGTCAGTAAGCCAGTGGGAGGAATGGGGTGAGAAGAATACATCGTTAGCAGCTTGATGAAGGACAATTCAGGAATGGCATAACAAATTTCTTCTTCATTGATAATCTGGTAGGACTTGACTAATACTTCCAAAGAAATTAGTAGAGGTTGTAGAAGTAGGTCAGCAGAGGGATTTAGATATTTCTGGGACACATTCAGGAGGGTCAGGATAAGGAAGAGGTTTCTTTATGTAAGGTAAGAACAACACTGGCATGAGCTAAATATGTCTTCCTTATTTAGCAGTTCTTTGTCTTTATATAATTAGATATGTCTAGTCTCAGAGTAAGCATATGTACTACTTAGTCACTAAGTTTTCAGAGTCACACAGTTTGGTAGTAAACTATAGAAACATCCCACAATAGAGTAGCATATTTATGGATAGTATGTTTCTCACATGTGCTGTGGCAATGCTATTCTCATGTAGTCATTCATATACTGTGTGAGCAGACAAGAAGCAGCAACAGAAAATGTTTCCTGCTAATGGCTTACACAGCTGAATCTTACAATTCAAGGAACATCCAAAAGTACCACGCCCATTACTCAAGAAACCCATTAATGAGGTTTCAGAAAATACAAATATTTACATATAATTCTAGTAAGACTAATTGGTCTGTGGTTGGACTACTGTTAAGTAATGCCATTATGATGGCTGTTTTCTAGGCTTCAGGAGTATAATAACTGAAAACTTATTTTAAAGGTGTAGAAAGCTGGAAAGCTTATATTGAAGATGTTACACAGGGGTTAATATATACCATATTATCAGTGATAATCAGGCAACCTGGTAGATTATCAGGGCCCATGGAAGAGGTGTTCTTCAGTTTTTGAGAATAATGAGAAAATTTGTTACATAGTAATTAAAGTGGGTGGCAGGGACATTGGAACCTGTGGGATAGCTATGACTGTAAGTGGAATATAATTTGCACTAAATGTCTAAGTTATTAGTTACTTCATTCAGGGACTTTTTAAAAATTCTTATTATATTTGATGCAGATAGGGAATCCTTTATCAATACAGCTATTTATGAAGGAGTAGAAGTTGAAGGTAGAACAGTAGCTTTACCAGTAGGACCATAAGAGGGAGATACAATGGAATTTGTTTAGGTCTTCAAGTAACCGAAGAAGGTTTGATTTTTGAGAAGTCCCCAAGCACAGGCATTTACAGGGGGAAAACAACCTGTTTTAAAGGAAAAGGTAAACAAATTACAGTCTGATTTAACAAGGTATGATAATACATATGGAGACGTGCAAGAAATGGTCATATTTGTAAGACTAGGCCAGTGATATTTGGGCCCCTAGTAGTATGGCTAACTATTGTAAAAGAGAGTTAGCATTTATCATAGCAAGGAAACTGTGTGGAACAACCATTATCAGTGTACATCGGCCAGCTTTATGGCTGGAGAGTTCATGTCTTCCAGTTGAAAGGTGATAGATTTAATGGGAATTTTAGCTACTGTGTTAATATAGCTACTTAGAAGAGGACATAGGCGGTGTTCTATAGTTAGCTACAAAGTGGAAATTAGTCTTGTTTATGATGATATTCAATGCTAGAAATTCACGTGGTGTCCTGAGGAACCTGTTTTGAGGTGATGATATCCTTAACAAATACTGATACTCTCCCGCAATTGCCAATTGGTCTGAAGACACGATAGGCACTTTACCCAAGAATACAGAGATTGCTTTCATTGCACTGAAACCACTTTGTGTGCCTACACATATATAAATGTGTCCAAACTGCATGAAATCTTCATGTTCAGGCCTTTTTTATTAAGACTCCTGGCTCTGAGTAGAGCCACATCAGCCTGTTACAAATTAAAATGTACTAGTTTAGAATATCTATCAGATGGACTTCACCTAAAAAAGGCACCATGGAACTGCAAAGCATTTACCCAGAAAGTAAAAGTCTCGGTATGAATGGTGCAGACCAGCCCTGGCAAAGCAGGAAGGCTTTCAGCTGTCTTATCTCAAGCTGACATATAATGGATTCCCCTAGAATGACCTCAACTATGCAGCTAATTATTATAAGCAGTTATCTCATCTTGAATATTTGTGTCACTTTGGGAGATGGACAAACACAACTCAATACCAGTGTCCTTTCTGCCTTAAATACTTGTATGGAAAGCTCAGTCATATCTTTTTGCATGTCCAGTGTCAGGCCATTATCATGTTTGCCAGGACGGGGGCATCCCTGATCCAGTCTGCTACCCTATTCATAGTGAGTCTGCTAAGGGTGTTGTCTGCATGTCTTAGTGTAGAGTCTCCTGTTACTAAAACATTTCCTTGGTTATCTGCAGTTTCAGTGGACTTTAAAGACTTAGATTCTACACTCTTATAACTCTTAGAGGTATATGCACTGGCTGTGAGTGTGAAGGGTGAAGTTATTGTGCTGCCAAGTGATCTAATGTCTAAGGTTTCATAGTCTTTAGCCTAGGAGGATTAAGTAGTACTCACTTAACAACCTCAGCATAAGCTGGTTTAGTGGAAGTGCCATGTGCTGTTTGTATGTGTATTGGGTTTACTGAATGTGTCCTTAGGTGTGAAGGTAGCCTCTATGTTAAGAAAATGCATACACCTCCCATGTACTGAATCATTGTGAGATTGCAATAAAGAGTTTTTTGTAAACATGAGACATTTACCACACTGCCGCAGAAAACCTAGTAGTTATCAGGCTTGCAGCAGAACAGACAAAAGCTGACTGAGATACTATATTGCCCAGTGCAGACACAAGGGTAAAACAAAACTGGACAGGTTAAGAACTCACTCTTGGTATAAGACAGTAGAGGATAAATGATTAGACTAGGAAAAGGTGATAAACTAGGAAATCCTAAAAGATAAAAGAATGTGCTGTGACTACTGTCCAAAAAAGAAATGTAAAAGTGACAGAATATTTAGGCTCAGCAAAACAATGAGTAACAGTGGTGAATGCAACCATACAGCTTTGCACACTATGCATATATGATGATCTAGAAGATTAGCTTTAAGTGCAGTATCAGTATAACAGTCAGCTAAGTATGTTAATCAGACAAAGATGACATCCTAACCAAGGTTTTAGGAGCACAATAAGGTATTAGCAATGATAAAGCAAAGATTCTAGTATCCCTCACATAATGAAATACATAATAAGAATATTCACCTTCTAAGTGACATTGTCCTTGATCACATACATGCTTCTTTGACAGAAACTTTTTTAATTGGCAAACTTTTGATATATAGGAATACAGTGCAATAGACTTGCACTGCAAATCAAGAGGTGAGATTCATTATCTTTCATCAAACAGGAAGTGGATGACTGGAGGGTATTCACAAATTTACCCCTGGCTTGACTGGCCCCACCCTCCTTTTAAAAGGAGATACAGTCTAAGGGTTGGTACTGGCAAGGGGTAAATGATTGCAAGACTCAGTTACCTTGCATTACCTTTGATTCTTATGACAATCTCTGCTGTGGTTTAAATAATGCATGTAGCTGGAGAACATTAATTTGATTAATTTTCTTCTCTTGCTCCTGTTTTTTTTTTAATCCAGAGCATTTTCAACTGCCCTGTTTATTTTCTACACAATCTTGTAGAATTTATGAGTGTGTTTATACTCCTTATAAGGCATTAGCTGACAAATTAATCTTTATTTCAATATGTTTCATTAAAAGTTCACATTATGTGCTTTGCTGAAATGAGTATTTTTTTTATTTATTCATTCCTTATTAAATCCTAACTCTGGCGTAACAAGCCTAAAAAATCATCCATTTTCCCTATTTTCCCATCAACCCCAATCCTTCCACACTAACAGTCCATCTAGAGTATCTCTTAATGCAGTTATAATGACCATATTTGTATACATGTCCCGTAGCAAGCCCATAAATGTATTTATTCTATACTTCATTTTATTCTCTTTTTTTATTCTCATTGAAATACACAAGTAAAATGGATGGAGAGAAAGAGAAACCTGACTTCTTCTTTACAACCTCCTGTTTATCTCTACCTGTTCAGATTTCTCACTTTAAACTGCGGTCAGATTAATCAAATAATTTCTGCTGCTTATTTGCCTTTCACTTCATTACTCTTTTGTCACTGAACCAATGTCTGTCAGTCCACCACTAATCAATTGTCATATTCTTTGTTTTGTTCTGCCACAAGTGTGCCATTTCACTCACTGGACCTACACATCTATTAATAGAATGTGTCTCAGTCAGTGTTATGTAAGTAGGCACTGGGCCATCCTTCCATTACGACAATCACCACAATTTCTAAAAAGACCACAGAAACTCAATATTTGCCATCCCTTGCTATTCCACCCAATAAAAATTCTCAGAGGAGAGGAATCTGTCTACCATACACCCATGTTATTACCTCTTCCAACTATTTCCACAGTCTGTTGCCTGCACAGTAGCATCAGCACATACGTAACTCCCCCTACTACTTGCTACACTTGCAATGATTGCATCTCAGTTTTCCAACTTCTTTTTGTGAAGTATAACCATGGTTAGCAACCACTCATGCAGTCACCTATGGCAACATTTTATTTTATATTTAGCACTGATCAGTTCTGACCACTTTCAGTTTCAACCCTGGGTCAATAAAATGACCATTCATGCAGAGTACAAAAAACAATGCAGGCAATGAAGTGACAGTAAATAAAATACACTGAATGTGCTACCATCATGGTGGTTGCAGGTTGGTGTAATGGCTAAGGTGCTTACTTCCCAAGCAAAACATGCTGGGCTTGATTCACACCTTTGATGGAAAATGGCATACAAGAGCAGGTAGCCTTACTATGGTAAGAATGTAAGAGTACATTAACAAAAAAGTACATATAATATATGCAACAGCTTGTAAAACATTTAAGATGTTACAGCAAAAACATATAAAAATGACATACTAGAGCCCAAAGATGGAGCTGCAAAGCAATGGATTTTAGTTGAGGAGTTAGTAGCGGAGAGGAGAGTTAATAGTAGCTTCAGGTTATATGACCTGACAGACCGCAGTTTGATTATGCAAGTAAGACATTTACAGTGCATGAAACCTGGTGTAAATTGAGGATTATTTAAGTTTTAGTGATAGGGACTCCCACAGTTTAATACTGAGGATTGAGAATGCAACATATCACACGTACCACAGAACTTTCAGATTGATTATTCTTTCCATGTCTCGATAACCTCCATCCAAACTTTTGTCAGTCAGTGATATCCTATACAACTAAAGTTCTGCCTCACACATCTTTTCCACCCATTGGTTTTGCTGCTTATAACATCGTTTCCTCTTGTAGCCTTATGAACCCTCTACATAAGTCCTTTCTAGACCACATATTACTCCCTATAAATGTTAAAGATTCTGGATAGCTCTGAGGATCCCCCTCACACTTTTAAATGTATCAGAGTCTTGGTACTTAATATTTTTCCACTTCTGCAACTCCTTCTCTTCTTTTACCCCCTCATCTTATCTCATCCCATCCCACATTTTCTCCATCTCTTCAAACTTGATGATTCAGACAGGTTGATATTGCTCAAGGCTTTTAAAGATTTCTATAGCTCAGCATCAATTACTGTGCCTTGACCATTTCTAGTAACACCAGATGTGGTAACCCTGTTTTCCTGGTGGAGTACTACCAGAATATATGATACCACATTCCTCTGAAGGCTGGGTAGCCACGACCTCCCTCCTGTCTTTGTGCACCTAATTTACATCTATTAGCCCTAGCCTTTTATCTCAATGAATATACCTTTAACAAAGGTTCTGCATTTGTTTAACCTCTTTATTTATAGGACTTTTAGTCAAGTGTCCTGCCAAATATAATACATGTGGAAAAATCATCACCTGTTTTACACTAAAGTGGCCTGAATATAAGCTTTTCCTTCTCACCCAATGAAACAGAAGAGTTGCTGCTTTCTCTAAAACCCCCTTCTAATTTTCCTCAACTGTCTCTTACACTCTAACATCCATATTAAAGCCTAGGTGTTTTACTCTCCTGCCTTGTAATACTGTGAGATCTAAACCTTGGAAACATGTCCTTTTCATGAATTATCTCCAGCTTTTTCATAAAAACCTGCAATCATGTCTCACTAACAGACTGGATAGACTCCTGCAGAATATCCAATAGTAGATAAGTGACTTCATTGCCTTACTGACAAATGGAGGAAAATCCCTGAATAAAATCACACTTCTAAAATATCCCCAGTTTGCCTTTCTTGATGTCATGCCCAATGTAGCACTATACTGATAAGCTAACATTTCAGTAACCAAGGAGAATAAAGGTAGAAGTGAGCTGCCCTGAATGGTCCTTTTGATTATGTCGTCCACTCTCAGCAGCCTTCCATGACAGCCTCTATGTGGGAGACTCGTACAATGCCATGACTTTTACAGACAAATCATTGTTCTAAACTCAACCCATTCATCTTCTCTATGAATGACTAACAGATACTGTCAAAGCTTTTCCTTATGTCAGCCAAGATTAGTAAGCTAATTTTAATCTCTGTTACTTTGCTACTTCAATAAATTCAAATGTCCACTGTCAGTGATCCTCATACCACCAAGCTTTTATAAATCCAACTTGCTCCTCCAACACTTGTGTTACTGTTATCTTCTGCAATGTAGCATATATTTTCTCATCAGTGTCAATTAGCAAAATATGTCTATAATTTGTATGGCAAGACCACAACTCTATATTTTCACATGATGGTGGGGCCTCCCTCTCTCCAAGATATGTTAAACACTGAATTCAGATTTAACAGGGCATGATACCCAACAGTTTTAATACAGTCTGCTGTAAATTTATCTGCTACAGAGATCCTCTCTGTGTTGTTTCTATTTCTAGACTATTTCAGTGTACACCATCTAATTTCAGTCCTTGCAAAACTTACTTGCCACCCCCCAGTGTACCCACCATTTTTTCTTAACTTGCATATACATTTTGATGAAATTCAGAAAATGTACACAAGATCCCTTATTTATAATTTTGCTCAATGCCCCCTTTATCTATCATTATCAGTAGCTTACAAGTCTCTCATCTGTTCTTAATTCAACACACATGTTCCCCTGAGCTCATAAATACAACCCTTTAGACTAGCTTTTCCATGAAGTCTGGCAGAATCCTTTTCATTCAGGTTTTCTTATGGCCACATATTCCATATGACCATATCCTCCATCATCTCCCTTCTTTCTTTTTTAATCTAATTTCTGTATTTTACAAGGACTTTCCATCCCCTGCATGTTTCTATTTCTCTCTTCCTCGGTCTCTGTCTGTCTGCCTCTCTAATCCCCTTTCCATTACACCCACTGAGATCATCAAATGCATCCGTAAATGATCAGCTAAAAGTTATTATGTTCAGATTGCATTCTTGATCAAGTCTCTTAAAAAGTAAACTTCAACTGTCTCCTTTATAATGCCTTGCAAGTCAACTAGAGCATTAGTCTCATCCTAGGTTGTCTTTGGTATCTCTTTTATTTTGCATGAAAGTGAATATATAAAAATCCCCTACTGCTCATATAATCTGTAAAGTATTACATTTCCAATTTTTCATCTACCACAGTCATTCATTCTTTCATACTTGTGAAGCCTTGTATATCATATCTCTTTAAATCCTAAAGAATTCCAGTCAGCTGACAGTACATCTGTTATACTTTAGTAATGAAAGCAAAAAGACAAAAACATTCTGTATAGTATGAAGTAATGAGTACCCCTTTGTCATAATAGTAAATGGTACAGAAACATCACAGTCATCTTCTGGTCTAGGTAGCACATAAGGAAGCCAGATAGAGCATAGCATCAGATTAAGGTCAGTTAGCCCTTGTGGCTTTTTCTTTTACTAGTCAGAGGATTGCAGCTTTAAAATTAATCATTAGACTATCAGGTAAAATTCAAAGGCTTAAGCAATAAAACCATTTGATGAACCAAAAACACAGAGCAGCAAAATTAAATATCAAAATTATAAAATGGCAAATGAGCAGAGCATTTTTGTTATTTATCCTTTTAATGACTGGTCAAATCCCATTAAGATAGTCACATCTTTTCTGAGGAGATATGAGGTTGTGTTTATACTAGTAGGGGAATTTGGCCAATGTATTAGGTGACTTTTCCTATTTTTTGTGACAGATACTGTGGGTTCCTTTACATCTCCTGAACTACCAGCACCTCAGGCTGATGTGCTGTTGATTTGGCATCTCTTCCAAAGAATGGCACACTCAGGAATGCAGCATCCCACTTATATTGCACTGTAGCATCAATATTAAAAATAATCTATGCACTTGGGGTGGGGAATAGAAACCACAGCCTTCTGATCTTCCAAAACCAAAAGTAAGTGTGCTACCTATTGCATAGCAGACACTACAGTTCCACATGGTGCTAAACTAGCAAAAAATACACAATGACAAAATAGGCAATAACTATATAAACAAGCAAACAAACAGGAAAATCTGGCAAACATGCAACAAAATGAGAGAGAAAAAGAATTTAATCTTTTAGTATAATTTAACTATTTACCTTTCAAAATTGGGGAAATGCTTTGGGACTTTGCAGAAAACAACATTAAGCCAACATTATCATTCCATCAATAATGCTGTTTTCATTATACCATTCATTTTTCTAGAATCTCCTCCAACAACCTTGGTTCCTTCAAGTAACTTGGTAGAAAGTGGAAACAGTAGCTTCTTAAAATTTTATCTGTTCATTGCTGATTGTGACATAGCAGAAAAAAAGTAAGGATGTGCAAGTTTTTGAATTCCTTCACTCCTTAACTGCTGTTAATGCTATAAAGGTGATTATTCCATTTAATCTTTAAAAGTAATAGTCTAATCGGTTAGTAGATACATATTTATGCAACACTGTCAAAGAATTTTCCATATATTTCCATTTGTTTTGAACTACAAGAGTCACTTGATGATATGAGTCATGCAGATAAAGGCTGTGAGTTTGAACAGTTGCATGATTCATAGCTGAAACAGAATTGTTAGTGGCATAAAGAGTGGAAAAGGGAAAATCAAACGTTTGTCAGAAATGAGTTAATACTTCAAAAAGTTATGAAAGTATGGAGAACAGACAGTTTAAGAAACATTAAAATACAAATAATTTGGATGTATATAAAATTTAAAAAAAATGAAGCACAACAAAATTGCTAAATAAATGCAGAAGGGTCTGTTGGCACAGGCCATAATTTGACAAAGGAAAAAAAAGCATTGCAATAAAAAGACCTAGGAAAAGATATTTTCATATTTGTACAGTTAGAATTATGAGACTGTGGTTCCACATTGATGCTAGGATATGGAAAACTGATTCAAAATTGTTATGCATTTTTTCTTCTCTCTGTTTACTATCTTCCTATAACGCATTTGGTCTGCAAAATTTATGTAACATTGTGATCTTTTTCTAGTAAATGTAAAAGAGGATGATGGGAAGGGAAATACATGACCATTTTGAAATACACAACCCCTTGCATTTTCTATGTTAGTGTGTCATAAAATGTAATTACAATCCAATATAAAGATATAAAGAAGTAGTTGATTAGAACTGTGAAAAGACAGCAGAAATTAAAATGCAGACAGTTAAGAGCTGCATCTTGATATCATATATATTGTTCTCAATTGTTTCTGGACTAGTTAAGCTATTGTCCTTTATGGGTGACAGAACTGGTTCAGATACTTTTTCTGTAGAAAAGCAAAACAACTAAGAAAAAAGTTATTGTAATGATTTTTGGTCAAAGGAAATTATGTCATGGGAGCAGAATTAAGGGATGATATGAAAATAATATAAATGTTTGTGACCTGGTCTTTGTTCAGCCTTGTCTTTGCTTGATAGAAATGTATGACTTACCTGTGAAAGGTCTGTCTGACTTATTCTTATTATTTCTTTAACTGATTAGTCAGGGCCAGTATTTCTTAATAAGTGCTAGCTAGCAAGTCTGGTTATATATATCAAGTTTTTCTTTACATACTCTGGCCACCATACTTGGATGTTATGTTGATTTTCTATGTGCACAGCACTTTCTCATTCATTTGAATATTTAACCTGTAACTGTACTATTTGCATTGTTGTTTAACCAGCAAAAACATCTATACCTCAGAGCTAAGTGACTCTTTAAAATTGATTTAGTGCTTCTGTCTGTTAATTGGGACATTGATTCTGATGAATTCCTAATAATTAAGGGATGAAAGCACTAAAACCATTTAAGAATGTCTTTTCTGTGAGTTCTCAGAGGATTTTTTTGTTAGCAGTTAAGTTGATGTTGCTGGAGATTTGGATTTTTTATTTTGGGTATGCCTTATTGTGTAAGTAAAGTTTATTCACTTTTCAACTCTTATGGATAGTCTTTAGTATATTTGTATTTGTTAATTGAGAAGAGGGTTTCAATTATTACTGTAGGTTAACAAGTTGTGGTGGCTCCAATCGCAGCATAGCTATGTTGTATACCAGTGATATATTAATGCATAGGATTTCATATTTGGTGTTTGGCCAATTCCAGGGTGGTGTCAATATTAGCATGCCCTTAAGAAAGGTACATGGAATTGGAGAATGCTGCCAGCCTTCCCTAGGAATTCTGTGTAGGTAAGTGTGTATGTGAGTGTGTAAACACTTCTGTGAAAGACAGTTACCATAAGAAAGGACCATAGGAAAATACTCTAGTTCACAGTGAGAATGGTGAAAAAGATGCCTAAATTGTTATATCAAAGACACAGATCTGAAGGTGGCTTGTGTGCAGGCTAATCTGAGGTTAGATGTTGAAAGCTGATACACAGGACAGCAAGCATATTCCCTTTATGTTAATGGAGCAGACTGCATTTTTTTAATTGATTATTAAGTTAGACCTGAGTGGACTTTATTTTGATTCTAACCTGCTCATTACCCGTAGTGTGACTCAAGATGCCATCCCTTGAGTGCCAGCAAGGACTTTCATTCATGTATTTGGATAGAAGTTGTGAGATTCAAACCCAATATTTGTCTCCAGTTATTACACTTTGGAGGCAGTGACTGTTTTTCACATATCTGATTAGAACTTAAGGAATTCAGACCTCATCTGTGCCTTGTGCAGTCACAGAGACATTCTATTAAACCTTTGCTGTATTATTGGGATGCTGATGGCAAGTCCTATCAAGCAATAAATAAAAATGTAAAACATGTGGCTTATTTAAACTTTTCCCTAAAATGTGCATGATTTAATGGTAATAAATTTGGTAACATTTTCAAGTAAATGATGCAAATAAATGCTCATGATTGCAGCTGATGTGTGTGTGTTGAACACTGTTTATTGTGAAGTGTATGAAATATCATTGTTGTCTCCAAAAGAAGCACTGGACAAAGACCATGTATATTAGTAACAAAATCATTAATTTTAACCTTGAGTACTGGTGCAGAACTTAGTATCTTAAATGACAGTATAATTAAAGACATGAATTTGCAAGCCTCTATAAAAGGGTCCAAAGACACACTAATAACTTATTCTGTACATAAGATAACACCATAGGGCAAGAAAGAGCTGTGATGTGTCTATAAAAATAAAACTCTGTGTTTTTATATTTCAAATTGTGTTACTACAACAGCCAAATATTTGGAGAGACATAGATTTTGAACATTGGAGTATGATTAAATGAATAAACCATATGTAATTTCAGCCTTGGTGCACTAGACAGCTTTGTTAGGACAGACTCACAGATTCATGAAGTTAAGCAATCACAGTTATGAACATTCATAATTTGCATTTTTGTGTAGTTGTCAATTGCACATGAGTACACAGACTTATTTGTAGATCCACACGATTAATATTTGCCATTTTGTGATTTGGTCTTAGGTTTTTGCTATATTCCAGGTCAGGGCAATCTAAAATAAATACAGAAATGTCACCAGTTATTCATAAATCGAGAAGTGCTCCTGTAACATTGAGGAAAACATAGAGAAAGAGCTAAAAGGACTTGATCAGATGGGTTTAATAGCAATGCAAACTGAGCTAACTCCTTTGGTAAACAGTATGATGGCAATGCTTAAACCAGACATGACCAGTATTTTCATGGATCTAAAAAAATAATAAAGCAGTTCTGTGGAAACATTACTGACTAAAGGCACCTGAGAAGAGTTTCTTCCATGATGTTTAGACTTAATTATGCTCACTGTTTTATGATAATTAGAGATTCTAACATATCAAATTCAATGTAGACAATGTGAAGTTGTGTACGTTTAATAATCCAATGTGAAGATACAAATTCTGGAGAATTCCAACAAGAATTTCCCCATTAGCTCAGTGCTTGTCAGAGTGCAGTTGCACAAATCATTGATATTCTGAAAGGTGTTGTTAACATTAAGGATCAGCCCATATAATTGCTGGATGAATTTAAAGTATATTACAGGACACGAGACTAAAAAAAAAAACATATGATCGTCTGAGAAGAGAATAACCTCTAATTATATTTAGACAAATATCAACTGTATGTACAAAGTATCAGATATATATGACATGTTTTATTAGTCCTGGTATCCAACCCGATTATGAGATAGCCAATCAATTTTGAGGCTTTTAAGTAAGGCAAAGCTATTTTCAAGTTCATACATGATATCTCAGAAGCATGTATATCACAGAAGTTGTTACTGGAAATGGACATATTATAGCTCTGAGAGCTGGGATATAAAATAAGCTCTCTGTATTAAAGAAACTTATAACTGAGTTTCCTGCAATGTTATACCAGTCAGTCAGGTACTGGAGTAGCACTTTTGCAACAAGGTCAGCCTACTGTTGTTCCATAGTTCTGACTGATTCCCAAATAAGATATATTCAGATAGCAAATGATCTTTTGGCTGCTCTTTAATGACTTGACAGTTTTATGCATTTATCATTAGTAGAAAAGTCTGCATGGAAATTTAACCACAAACCACTATGTCTACTGAAAATGCTGCTGTCATTACAGAGATTGGATTTGACAATTGTGCATAAACCTGGCAGAGGGATGCAGATTGTTGATGCACTAGGTAGAGTGTACTTAATGTAAAGAGTATCTCAGTTATTTTGGGATTAGAGAACTTATGTCATAAGTGACCTAACTTTTGACCAACATGTGTCTATTGTTGTAAGAAATTCTTCTGTATTGCACAGCTTATAAACAAAGGAATTATGTGTAGATCTAGGGATGTCACTGTTCTCCTTTACTCAGCCCTCATTAGGTCAGTCATTGAATAAAATGCCCCCTTTGGCATATATCTGTCCAGACACATGCAACAACTGGAATGCCCACAGAGATACCTTACTGAAAGGATACAAGGCCTAAACAGCATGTCCTACATGGACTGACTCAAAGCCCTGTTACTATACTCAGTATCCTACTGACTGCTAGGACGTGACCTGTGTCTGGCATACAAGGCATCTCCAACCCATTACTCATGGATTCTCTGCAAATCAGCAAGTCAGATGGTATCAGAAATACTCAATCTAGGGATCTAAACCTCTTCTGCAACATCAACAGAACAGTTTAGAGGGACAGATATATCTTGCAGAGAAGGCTGCTGCTGTAGAACAGGCTCCCCCTTCACACAAAACAAAGTTCATCCCTGTCCATAATTGAACACAACTTAGATCTATAGATGGGAAACAGAGAATTTACCCCAGGACTGTCCCTGTACTATTAATGGACAGAAGAAGCTCCTAAGTGCTTTATCCCATGCATATTCCTCTCAAATTATCTATGGTATGATCCATGTTACTCATATTAAGGCTAATAATATAATTACTGAGCATGGGATGAGTAAGGCCAATCTATAAGTAAATGGGATAGGTTATGTTGAGTACAAAAAGGGAAAACTAGTTAGGCTTAAAATGACCCACACGGGTAGCTTGCCTAGTACTTACCTATAAACCTATAAGGGTAATTGTTAGGGCTTAAAATTGATGCCCCTTCTTCCTTAACTAGCTGTGTTAGAAGAAAGGTTTCACAAATCTCTTCACTCTACCAAACTGGACAGTGAGATGCAAATGTTGAGAAATATGATGCAGGCAGGCTGCCCTGTTTCATATCCTTTCTGATGTACCACATGTTCAAATGCAATAAAATAATCATACCCAATCAACTGCATAATAAGATGTTAGGGAGAATTCCTCAGGCACATGTAAAAACCTTTAAGTGCAAAGATGCTAAAGAAAAAGGTGAGACATCATATTTAATATTGTGCGAAACTGTTACATTCACAAACTTTTCATAAAATAATGGAAAAGAAAAAAATAGATCCACATGAAGTATCAAGCAAGTGATGGAAGTAAATTAGCAATTGACTTGTTTTAGTTTAAGGAATGCAATTACCTAAACTGTGTTGTCTGTTACTAGAGGAATGATACATGGCAGTCCTATATCCGTCTGTATGCTGCTGAGAATGCGTACTCTACAGTGACTCCATCTTCAGATGATTAATTATGGGATGACAATTCTACCCTCCCTTACATAACAGGCTCCCCATATTGGCCAAGCACTACCTGCATTATCATCATGCCCAGTGGGTAGTTTTTATATGAGCCTGAGGAGAAGCCTTGTTTCTTATTCTGCTAGGAAGAAAATTTCACTACCCCGAGTTTCAGTCCTGGAACTGCTAGACTAAAATTTTGTTTCTGAGTGAGATATCTGCTTATAAAAGGTAAATGCAACTTTGTACACATGCCAGTTATTTTTTCATGAGTAGATCTTCATCTGCTCTTTAATATAAGGCATAGAAGTGATGTGAGTTTGTGAATGTTTCAAAATATATTGTCCAGAATTTGTCCTAAGGGGTACATTCCAACTGTAGTGACTGTAGTAGTATGCAAGATTTTTAAAATATGGGGTAGATACCGTGTACATGCTACTACTACAGAGTCATGTGACTTGCACTTGTGTGATCAGCAACAACATTTGTAGCACTGCTATTCTAATGGTCATGTGTTCTGGGTACATTGCAGTTCCAATCTTTTTTTTTGTGGTGGATGTGTTTTCAGTATGCATACATACCTGACATTTACTTACAGCTTGTTGGCGGATAGCCACATCCATCAGGCACAACTGCAGCATACTAGATGACTTTCTATGATTATGTAATGATTTGTAAGGTCCATGCAGGACCACAGTTGTTAATTCCTCTATTTATATACCAACACAGTTGCACCTAAAAAATAAGCCCAGAAGAACAGTAATGCATCTGCTGGTGCTTTCACCTGCAAAGCCACATTTACAATGAGGGGGTAATAAAGGCTCATCTTCTCCATGGTATTTTGCTCTTTACAAATACTTCTGCTAACCAGCCCTTATGTGATCATATTTGGCATACAATGTGCACCAATGTTAATACTGTGGGTTGTCAGGATTGCAGTTATGATATGGTCCTCCACAAGCTGACAGATATGATCCTGGCTGCCACACACAAAGCAGAGTGTCTAGCACAGGAATGGAGGGCAACAAATGGTGGTCCATCTACCAAACTGCCTCTTACAGAGACAGAAGAGTTTCTGGTCTAGCTTAAAAGTAGTGCCACCTCCACAGAATCTCACAGAGTGGTGCTGGATTTTGGGGCAGAACTGAACAGGCCACCCTGTGAGTTTCAACAGCAGATGCCCTAGGTACAGGTGGGGATTTGCCATGTTTTACATGTTTACCACACAGACAGACCATAAGTACAGGATTTTTATTCTTACCTTTGTTCACTGACTGGTTATTGGCTATGCATATTTATTTAACATTTGTTTACTGGGAAAGTCCAACTTGGAATAAAGCCAATTTTCAGTGAAGGCTCAGGGAGAAATACTCCAGATGCATGTCTTTGAAACGTGGGAGGAAACCAGAGTACCCGGAAGAAAACCCACACAAATGCTGGGATGACAAGCAGACTCTAAACAGAAGGCACTCCAGCCGAGAATCGAACCAGAAAGCCTCTTGTGCGGCAACAATGCTACTGCTGCGCCACTGCACCAACTGGCCATATAATAGTCTGCCGAGTGATTGTCCAGTATTTACCTATGAACCCATGTAGTCCTATATTGGAGTACCAAGACAGGGGCAACCCATTCTTGCCTCTTAGTTACAATAAAGTTTATAATTTATGTCTTACTTATGGTATACAGGTAAACTGGGAATCCAAGTTCCATGTCCATGTGACTGAGGAATGGCAGGGGGGTTTACTTTTTATAACATTTTTACAGCTGTAAAGATATCAGTTGCACGTGTAGTCTTGATGTTGGGCCCTACTTACACTCTATATTTTTTTGCTTTGATGTATCTACAGGTGATTCTGGTACCAGCACTGTGGAACTGTCCATTGAAGGATCTGTAACTTGTGATAGTGATGAGTGGGATGAACTGTCACAGTTACGGGTGCAGAGTGACTATCAGACACAGGGAATATGACCTGTTGCATCCCCTTTCAGAGAATCGACACAGTCTCTATACCTGTGGATGCTCAGAAAACACAACCATCTGAGAGTGGATTGGTTTATGGGGACACTTTATATCAGGGAAGTGTGGTGGCCTACAAATAAGAGATGTCTGCATCCGCTGCCAGCATTTGTGGGTACAGAGAATCTACACAGGGGTCTGCTGACTGTGCTTTCTGGATGTATGGTCACCTACTTCCACTTAAAGTTGGTATATCAGCAGCTGACACCCAAAGTTTGTGCAGAGCCATCATGGAAACACAGTGTACTTCCACCATAGCCATGGCAGAGATAGTAAAGGAGACTGAGGCTATACATTCTGACCTATGGGAGTACATGATTTAAATGTGAGATTCATTGGCTAGTCTGACTAGCACATTGGAACATGCAGTATCTTCTCTATGTTATCTGTCAGGACCAAACAGGTCTTACAGATGTTAGCCAACATGGCCATGGATGAGCAATATTCCTCTCCCACAGTGCTGACACTTCCAAAGCTACATTGATTATGGAGGTGTCTATGGCCATTTGAGGGTATTGCTGTGTTCAGTTATTTATTTATTTATTTATTTATTTAACATTCTTTGACTGGGAAAGTCCACCTAGGATAGAGCCTATTTTCAGTGGAGGCCCGGGGAGAAATGCTCCAGATGCATGTCTTTGGAATGTGGAAGGAAACCAGAATAAATGGAGGAAACCCATACAAATGCAAGGATGACATGCAGACTCTCCACAGAAGGCATCCCATCTGAGACTCAAACTAGAGAACCTCTTGCTGTGAGGCAACAACATTAACTGCTGCACCAATGCGCTGCTCGCAGTGACTATAGTCAGGCTGGCACATCCACTAGCTGATGTTGATCTAGGTCATGCAGCACACCAGCATCTTGCCAAAGTCTTGCTGCAACTAGTGCAGCTCCTAAAAGAGCAAGCTTTCATGGAAAGGGACACACACAGGCGGTCGAATACTCTGGCATGCATGTCTTGACATGTACAGTAGGTTGAGCTACAGTACTAAGGATTACACATTAAACCTTCCCCAATTCCACTCCTCACTTTTCCCATAAATGCATTTTTCCTTTTGCTACACCCCAGCACTCAGACTCACACTCTTCTGGGTGTATGCAGTCCTGTACTCCCTTGTGCAACTGTGCAAATAAGGATAACTGTGTCCTGCCTTTGCACATTCTTACTTCAGTTGCCTGCCTATATCTGTTGCACAGCATGGCCAGCCTATACATGGGAAAGCACATTCTGGTAGTTTTGCTTTCATAATTTTTACTGTAGTGCATCAGATTATCTCTCACATAGTTATATTTAAAGCTGTATGCAATCCCTGCCTTTTAGAAAAGAATAGTATGCCCACCTCCATCTGGCATGGTCCTCCCCTGCTGCTGGCTTCTCCTCCGGCTCCTTATCTAGCTCAGATTCTATTACCTGTAGTACTGAAAACTGCTAGCCCTGCAAAAGGCTACCCTACTGTAACTGCATCCTAACTATAATTATAGAACACACAGAATACACTGTTAGCATTTTGGTATAAGTAACAGGATCATACTGTACGGCACCAATGGATGTATCCAGACAGTGGAAGTATGACTTCAGGATCCCAATCACACCCTCTATAATATTTCTGGTTTACAATAGTGCATGGTTGTCATCTGGTCAGTTTGATTGTGTGGATTTCTGGTGGGTGTTATGAGCCAGGGTTTTAGGTCATATCTAGCATCACAAACAAAATGATCTTGTTGGAAGTCACCCTTTGCAAACCATTGATTAAGGTCACATGTTTACTATCTGTGGTGGTCATGAAAACTGCCTGCAAGGCCTGCATACACATTATAGATGATAACCTGTGCATAACAATCTATCTGGCAGCTGGCAGAGTGATACCCTTTGCAGTTCATGTACCTCTTTCCCAGTTAATCAGGTGGGGCCTTTATATCAATGTGGATGCAGTATATGGCCCATAGAACCTCAGGGAAATGGGCTATATCATAATATTTCTGCATGGTATTTATACTATCTTTGGAGAAATGTGGGAATCTTGTACGATCCCCCACATGCTGCAGCATGACATTAAGTAACTGATGGAAAATCACAAGGTAGATGCCGGAGATCCCCATCCACCCCCCACTGTGTCCCCAGTGGGTCAAGGAAAGTTCCTCTAATTAATATATGTAAAGCTACACATACCTTTGTATACTTCAGGATAGGCACTCCACATCTCCCATGAGATGGAAAATGAGGCTGACACATGTCGATAAGTTTCTGCATAGTGTCTGCACAGTTTCTTTCCACTATATTGATGTAGTGAAGGACATGAAATGTTAAGAATTGTCAGATGACCCAATGTCTTTGGGGGTGACTTTGCTTACCATCAGGCTTAGCAGCTGCAATGAGAGCTTCCTACTGATACACATTTACAGTGACTCCAGCAATCCCCAAGCATATTTGCATGATGCATATTGCCTAAACACTAGCATATGGCAACTTCAAATCTAAGGCAAGTGCAGTGCCACTGCACAGAATTTAAACATTTCTGTATCTCACCACAATCTTGTTTTGCCTCATTATCAAATTTGGGCACTTTATTATACAGTCATTAGCATATAACACAGGTAACCACATTTTTTGGCCTAGAGATGTAGTGTAGCTGAGTTTTCTGAATCACACCCAGCCTGCACTTGACTTCTTATCACCCGAACTTGCTTAGCACAATACATCAAAGTCCTCTGAATCCAGCCCAAGTTTTGTACATAGCTTCATGCCAAGCAATCCATGACCATCCATTATGTGTTTTGTTTTAGCATTATTCACAATAGTAAGAGATATGGGAAAATTACATTGTATGTCTCATTTTACTTATTAACAAAATATGCTGACTACCAGTAAACATGAAACATTACTTATGCTACAGTGGTTTCTGTGATGGACAACTTTTACTCTTCTTGTATTATCCTATTACCTTGTATTGTTATTTTGTCTTCATGCTATCTCTAAGTATGATTAAGTACTGCTGCAGTAAGTGAAAATATTTAAATTAAATCTAAAACTTGATGATTCTTGTAGAGTGGTGATAAATTAGTGACACCGGTGGTGAAGAGGCAATATATTTGGTGACAATGTGATTAGCGTAGTGCTAAATAAAATGTTTCGTACTTTATCTCAAATATTTTGTTAAACAGGTAGACTACTTTATATGAAGACCCTTTTCATTCACAATCTTGGCCAAGAGGCAACATTTGAAATAACAATTTACATATCTTCAGATATAAGAAATAGTGCAGAGGTCACAATCGTTATAAACTATGTTACTCAATGTAGATATACATATAGAAACAGTAGACTAGAAAAAGAAACAACATATATGCTAAAAATTATTGTACAATATTTTACAATAGTATGTAAAATAATGAGGTATGTATTATGCCCAAAAGTAATATGAAGTGTTTCCAATGCATTGAGCTACAACTTTGTTTTTGTAGTCAAGGTCCATTAGGCTGGCAACCATACTTATACAACTATAAAACAACATATCAAGACAATTTGTTAGCAGGAAGGAGGTTTATGTATTAAAGTAAGAAATTGTAAGATTGCCTGTGAGAAGTTGGGTTATCTATAGTTGTCAAAGCAGTGATATTGATATAATTTTTGAAGTGCTTCTTATATGCCTTTTTAAATGCCTTTAGATGTATAATGGCCATATTTTGAAGAATTGAGTTCCATTATTCTGGGCCAGTTTTGGAGTATGATCTCATGGTATCCATTATGGTTAATGTAGGCCTAATGAGCAGGTTTCTGTCAGAGTTTATGAGGGTGCAGGATGAAGTTCTGAACTGGAAGGACTGTTTAAGAGGTGGACAAATCCATTCAATTGATGGTTTAAATGTAATCAAATTAAGTAAGAAGGAAGTTGTAATATTAACTTGGAGCCAGGTACATGTAATCAGAATGACACAGTGATATTTCTGTGGGGGAGGGGGGGTCTTAGCTGAATGAATGACAATGCTTTCTTATCTGTTCTTTGCAGAAGTTTTATGTTTGGGAGGTATTAAGGTTATCAATGAGAAAGAGTATTTCAGATTAGTGAGCAAAACAGCAACCATTTGAAATGTTGGGACCTGATAAAAGTGTGTCCTGAAACATGGAAACTGAATGACCAAATGAACAGATGTACATATACTAATCCCTGGATTCTCAAAAGGAGCTCAAGCAGGCAATATGTTTGCCATGCGATCCAGGAACAGCCTGCAGGGGCGTGCACGAGTGCTCCTGCACTAATCCTGCATGGAATAACCCTTGGTATGCAAATCACCCCATTTGCAGGAGAAATCTATGCAAATTAGGTGATCTTGCAATCCAGGAATCTTGCAATAGTCCATGCAAGACTAGTGCTATCTTCAGAAATGTACTCGGTTAGTAACCGAGTACATTTCTGCAAATTCCAAAATGGAGCTGTGACAGCCCCAAATAAAGGCTGCATATCATGTAGTAAGCATGCCAATGGCCTAGTATAGACCATTGGCATTGCAAACAAAACAAAAAATACAAAAATCAACTTTTATTTTTTTTAGCTGATCTCGGATGTTTAAGCGTAGGGCAGGGGCGGGTAAATGGGATCGGGGGGAAAATAATGAAATAAACCTAAAATAAGCAGTCTACCTAAAGTCACTATTCCACCATGCAAGTCAATTGCAGGCAGAAGACAACCTGGCCAGTGAGTAGTGGTTGCTATGGGGGGAGGCTCAGTGTGAGACATGTAACTATGCATTAGCAGGCAATCCTATGCAAATGAAGGGAAGAATAGTGAACCCCAGTTTTCCCCAGCATGTGAGTCAGGTCCCAACAGTGTAAGAGTAGGAATAGCTTCGTGCAAGCCTAGGAGTTAGGTGATATCATGGGGGTGTGTATCAGACATACTGTAAGTGGATTGGAGCTCTGTGGCTCGGGTTTGCTCCTAGCTTAGCACAGCTAAGCTAGGGAGTGTGTCTAAACCTGCTTAGCACTCTTTACAAAGCCTAAGTGGGTATGCGCAGCATGCACTGGGTTTTACAGAAGGAAAAAAGAAGTAAAACCAGGAAATAGCAGCAGTGTGCACATTTGAGCACTCTGTTTCTGCGGCGCGCACACGGGCTTAAACAGGAAGGCAATAGGAAGGGAAAACAGCAGTAGGAAGGTAATCAAGAAGAATTAGCTTTGCTGGCAGGTGAAATATATCAGAATCAGCCAATTACACAGGCAGCAGACCAGCACAGAACACTACTATAAACTAAGCAAACACCTTCCCCTCTGGTTTTTCCCACACTCTACACCACTGGTGTATACAAGCGGGGAAATTTTAACAAACAAACCTACAAAATGAGAAGGGCTGCAGCAGGCAACATAGAACAACCTTTGCAAGAGGCTGAGGGTGGTGAAGATGTGAATGCTGCCAATCAAACCACAGTGAGGAGACGGAGAAGAGTGTACAGACCCAGGGTAATCTACCAGGGGCTACATGAGCTGGAGATAGTGGAGCGCTATAGGGTGGACAGAGACCTCCTACAGCAAGTTGGTGAGCTGTGCCGGCCACACCTGACACACCAAACTGACCGAGGGGAACCCATCCCAGTGGATACCAATGTATGTGTAGGCCTAGGAATACTAGCCACAGGTACCTCCCAGAGATCAACTGGGGATATCATGGGGATCTCACAGGCATCAACATCCAGAGTATTCCACCAGTTCCTGGATGCTATGTCAGCACATGCTAGTGAGCATGTATATTTCCTCAGTACCTGTGAGGTGCTGACCAGCAATATGCATCTTTTCCACCAAATAGGAGAATACCCTAAGGTAGTAGTTGCTATAGACTGCACACACATATGCATCAAAGCACCACCCTGTGATCAGGGTAGGGCCTACACCAACCGCAGGGGCATCGCCTCCATCAACTGCCAGGTTGTATGTGATGCCCAGGGCATTATAATGAATGTGTGTGCTGGTTGCCCTGGAACCTATGACGAGTCCCACATATGGCATCTGACGCAGCTGTACCAGAGATTTCCCAATGGGGACATCCCCTATGGTCACCTAGTGGGGGATGCTGGTTTACACATTGGAGGCGTGGCTGATGACACCCATCAGAAATGCACACACACCCGAACAAGCACGCCATAATGAGGCACACGCACAGACCAGACTTATAATAGAGCATGTGTTTGGGATGCTTAGGCCATGGTTCTGGTGTCTGGACACATACGGTGGAGCCTTGCAGTACTCACCAGCTACATGTACCCAAATTGTTATGGTATGTGCTATGCTACACAATATGATCCTGCAGAAACAGGTGCAGCAGGAACAGCATGGGGCAGGGCCACACAGCCCCCCACCAATGCCAAGGCCTGCACAGGAACAGAGTGACTCAGAGGAGGAACAACCTGAGCCTGCCCCAGTAGGCAGATGGAGGCATGCCCAGTACGCCGAGGCTGCGGCAAAGAGACAATGCATAGCACATATACGGACACAGCAGGGACCCAGGGAATAACACCTCTCTCTAACTCACACATACAGTAAAAGGGATGCCAAACATGACACTACCTGTGCTCAACAATGTATAGGGAGCATACTATGTGCATCCAACATAGGCAGCCCCCCAGCACCATCTGCAAGTCTGGCACACCCTCAAGGTAAGTCAATCAACCTACCAATTGCCAAATGGAGTAGAATGTGTCGTTACCTGTATCTATGGTATGGAAGTGAGCATGCAAGGGAATTGGGTGGCTGAATGTTGTGACAGCAGACAGTAGACACCCATAGTGGCACCATGACATCTGTAACACATACTGTAGTCACCATAGTAGCCAGTACTACACAGGGTGACAAAAATCACTGCAAGAAATGTGCTGAATGACATGTGTGTCCATATGACCCACACATGCCAGTCAGGGCGGTACACATACCCAACAACCATCTCTGCCCGCAGGACAGATGTAGACAAACCCAAACAGAACCTGTGCCATGGCCCCTAAATGATGGCTATGGTTAACTTCCCACCCAGACATACACAGACAGACTACAGCAGGGCAGGAAGTGGGATGTTAGTTCTGAAGGGTAGGAAGTTAGACAATAATATGTAGGGCAACCAAAGCCATGATCTGTAGTCCACTGGTATGCCTCTAGTCAGCATGATAGTTAACAATACAGAATGAAATGGAGTACCTAACATACCAGTACAGTCATAGCAAATGTGTACAAGTGTCACGTGTGCCCCCCACATCCTTCATAGTAATGTAATAACAGTCAGTTGTGCCCCCCAATCCTGTGTATAACTGTAGAAATAGACAGGTGTGCCCCCCCTTATGTAGTAATGTAATAATAGTCAGGTGAGCCCCCCCCATCCTGTGTAGAAATGTAGAAATAGTCAGGTGAGCCTCCTCCCACCCTACGTAGCAATGCAATAACAGTCAGGTGTGCCCCCCCAAACCTGTGTAGAAATATACAAATAGACAGGAGTGCCTCCCATGTAGCAATGTAATAACAGTCAGGTGTGCCCCCATCCTATGTAGAAATGCAGAAATAGTCAGGTGAGCCCTCACCACCCTACATACAAATGCAATAACAGTCAGATGTGCCCCCCAACCCCATGTAGAAATGTAGAAATAAACAGGTGTGCCCGCCCCATGTAGTAATGTAATAACAGTTAGGTGTTCCCCCCATCCTGTGTAGAAATGTAGAAATAGTCGGCTTAGCCCCCCCATGTAGTAATGTAATAACAGTTAGGTGTTCCCCCCATCCTGTGTAGAAATGTAGAAATAGTCGGCTTAGCCCTCCCCATCCTATGCAGAAATGTAGGAACAGTTAATGCCAAATGCTTGATGGGTACCCTGCAGAAACAGCATGCCACCTGTTGGTGTACAACACAGAGGTCAGCAGTGCAGTACAAACTACCTGGACTCGATCCACACATTAAATACAGAAGGCCATACTGGGCATGCTCACACACTTTGTAGGCCATGTCTGCAAACACCAGTGGACCAGACATATCTGGCAGTTGCTGTTGTTAGTGCAGACACTGCCTTGCACACACAGTGGATAGAAATACAAACATATATGTACAGTCAACACACTATAATAAGCCAAAGGTAGACATACATAGATGTGTGGAAGAGGGTGACTGTGACAGGCCTGTCCCACCTAGCACACAGCCAAAGGGCCCCAACCACATGAGGTTCAGATGGCACTCACTGCAGATACTAGCCACCAGTATCTGTCTGCATTACAGACTATTGGTGCATGTGCCAGCTGTGAAACATGACTGTACAAGAAAGTAGTCATCTAGCAGCTGTATACACGTACCTGTGAACTATGACCCTGTATGTGTCGGCATGTGGCGTGTCAACCTCTAGATGAATGGGTTATGGCCCAGGCACACACACTGCCCTCCCCATAGCCCTACTATGACAAGCCTGCTGAGGTCATCCACTGTGAAATACACCCTTGGGAGAGTTGTAGCCCAGAAATCTCTGTGGTGCATACCATAACCTCATGCTGCTGTAGTGTGATAAAATAATTAGGTAGGAGCTCAATTCTCAGACATGGCAATGGTGTGTGTGTGTGTGTGTGTGTGTGTGTGTGTGTGTGTGTGTGTGTGTGTGTGTGTTTATGTGACTGTCTGTCTGTGTAGACAGCAATTCTTTTTAGGGTAGTCACACTCCCTACAATTCAAATGCTCAACTTTGGCAAGGCTGCTGATATCATCCACCTAGTAATACAGCTCTGGAAAACTATAGCCCAATAATCTCCGTAGCGCAACCTGTAACTGCATTCTGCTGTAATGTAATAAACTAATTAGGTAGCTGTTCTAATTCCAGACATGATAAGTGTTTGTGTATGTGCCTGTCTGTATAGAAAGCAATGCTTTCTAGGACAGTCACACTTCTTATAATCCAAATGCTCATCTTTGGCAAGGCTGCTGATATCATCCACCTAGAAATACACCTCTGGGAAATTGCAGCCCAGTAACTCTGTAGCATGTTCTGTAACTGTGTACTGCTGTAGTGTGATAAATCAGATAGCTGTCCTAATCCCTGACATAGTAAGTGTGTGTCTGTCTGTGTAGAGAGCAATGCTTTTTAGGGTAGTCACACTCCCTACAATTCAAATGCTCATCTTTGGCAAGGCTGCTGATGTCATCCACCTAGAAATACATCTCTGGGAAACTATAGCCCAGTAATCTCCATAGCGTGGTCTATAACGGTGTGCTACTGTAGTATGATAAATTAGTTAGGTAGCTATTCTAATCCCAGACAGGGCAAGTGTTTGTGTCTGATTCTGTCTGTATAGAGAGCAATGCTTTTTAGGGTAGTCACACTCCCTACAATTGAAATGCTCATCTTTGGCAAGGCTGCTGATGTCATCCACCTAGAAATACACCTCTTGGAAGCTGTAGCACGTCCTGTAACTGCATATTGTTGTTGTGTGATAAATTAGTTACGTAGCTGTTCTAATCGCAGACATTGCAAGTGTTTTTGTGTCTGTCTGTGTAGACAGCAATGGTTTTTAGGGTAGTCACACTCCCTACAATTCAAATGCTTATCTTTGGCAAGGCTGCTGATGTCATCCACCTGGAAATGCACCTCTGGGAAGCTGTAGCCCAGTAATTTCCATAGCGTATCCTGTAACTATATTATGTTGTAGGGTGATATAGAACTCTGGTAGGGTTCTATCCCCACCGATGTCAGTTCTGGATATTTTGTGTGTGTTTCAATGTCTGTGTAGGGAGCAATGCATTTTAGGCTACTCACACTCAGTACATTTCAAATGCCCTACTTTGGCAATCCTGCTGATGTCATTCTTTGTGAAATAAACCTTTGGGGAAAGCGTTTTTTTGGTAATACACATGGTGCATCCCATAACAGCTCTATGCTGTAGTGTGATATAGACCTCTGTGAGGGGTTCTATACCCACACGTTGGTTGCAGATGTTTTGTGTATGTGTGTCTCTGTCTGTGTAGGGAGCAATGCATTTTAGCCTAGCCACACTCACTAAAAGTTGAATGTCCTACTTTGCCAATCCTGCTGATGTCTTCCAATGTGATACACACATTTAGGGGAAAAAGCCCTCATGTAATCTCTGTGGCGCATGGTGTAATAAACTAGTTAGATAGGGGTTCTACTTCCAGACATGATATGTGTGTGTGTAACTCGTATCCTGTGTGGAGGTAAGTGTGTGATACCTGAGCCCAATGTGAGGTGGGTTTTGCAAATTTCTTATATGGTGGCCCTAGTATATTTCACAATATCCACCATACAGGGATAACAGATGTGAAATAGCCAAGAGGCTGGGGTGCAAATCCATACCCATACATGACATCAAGGCCAGGCAATCACAGTTAGTAACCCCAGTATTACCCAGAGTGCACTCTCAACCCATGTCCTACACACACACACACACACACACACACACACACACACACACACACACACACACACACACACACACACACACACACATGCCTAGGCAACAGCCAATATGTGGGTAGTACACTGCATATTGGCCACTAATAGTAACTATAGAGTGATTGCAGTGGGCTGTAGAGGGCATGGCACCCTGTCCATCTGTCCAATAAGCACATATATGCAAACAGTGCACCTTCCCCATGTTCCCCACTGGGCACCTACAACACCTGTGGTGCCATCACATGTGACCCACAAAGGACATACCATGCCTGAAAACATGTCCTGAATGGACAGATGCCACTGACATCAGGGAATGCTGTTAGCATGCTATCAATGTAGGTGCAGGGTAAACCTGTGGTCCTTTACCAGTTCTCACCATAGGTGGCCATGACTGGCACATCTGATGATAATCTGTGTACACAACATGGGCCAGACACTCCCGGTACAGTTCCACTCACTGCAACCCCCATTGACATACTGAAGCATGCTGTCTGATATGAGACACCTCCCCATACCCTTTGCTGATATCACCTCTGTATGACCCCTGAGGTGCATGTGATACCTGCATGGTAATGTGTTGTGGCAATATCACTAGTGATGGGTTGTATTCCTGGCCCTGCCAAGTGTGTCAATGTGTGTGCGTCCCCTTGAGAATGTGGCTGTGTTGACACTGGCATCTGTACATGTGGACAGGCACGTGTACTACACCTACCATATAGCTACCATATCCCTGTTGCAGATGTCACTCAGCATTACATATACGTTCTGAGGGCTCCACAACCTGGAACCTATGTGGTGCATCCAATAACTGCATAGAAATGTGATAGCACTACATAGTCATCAGGGATTTGATACCCTGTGGTGGTAGGTGTGACACAAATATGCTTAGGTTTACACTCCCACCCCTCCCTGACTTGTCTTTGCCTCTGTCTGTCTCCCTCACCCCCTCTCTGGCGGATGTGGAAACCTACAGCTGCTTTGCTTAGGCAGCAGCATATGTATTTTAAGTGATGCTCATGATCAGCTGATGGCCTCTGCACGAATTGCAGCTCTCCCCTAGCTGATTGCATGTGGAATAGCTGTGGTAACATTCTCACAGCCAATTGTATGGAAACACACTCCAATATCTAGGAACATCATGTTGGTGTTGGTCCTTTTTATTCACTGTGAGCAGGAACTAGATCTGTTGTCTGGCAAACAGCATCTCAGATGGATTGGGGATTTACCTCTAACAAGATACACTGCAGAAACAGGGCAACACACAGGACGGGGATGTTCCTGACCTAATTACAGACTGTAAGTGTTGCTATACTGCATGCGGAGTAATGTTGGTTTAACAGTATGTGTGTGGATATGGCTGTCTTACATATTTTAATACCTGTCATGTCAGTTCTATGTTTATGAGGAATCCCCATCTGTAGGGTCATCTGCAGACTGGGCAGTGTGTTGTACCCTTGGTTTCATGTGTTACCCACAGAGCATGTATCTGTGAACTTCTGAAAGTAGTGTGAGGATTGCAGTCTGTGGATGGTGAAAGCCATGACAGTTACTGACTTTATATCCCTCATAGGACATATGTTGCAACAAACCGTGTTGCAACAGTAAATGCATGAGGTTATCACAGCAACATGTCAATATTAGCCCTGTGTACGTGCTTTCAGCCACAACTCTGTCAACCTTTGTACATATGTCATGCATTAAGAGGTGCATATGTGCTGTACACCATCATTAGTATCATCATATCTGATAACAAGCCAGTGAGATATCAGACTGCTGCACATGTTATATACAGTAGGGGTTATATCCGATGACATAACCTGGACATTCTGTGGTCGTTTGTACAGTACTGAGGTCTGTGTACCTATGGTGAATGTCGACAGTGTGTGTATTGTTAATATGTACTTTAACCTATGTACAGACTGTGGTAGATGTCATTGTCATAGGTCCTGTCCTATCTGATGTTTCATGCTGCTCCATTGTATGTTACCATATTGGCTTACATGTTTGTAGGGCCATACAAACACATGTCCCATACCACAGACAGCCAGCAGACCAAACCGTGTTGCAGCCCAGTATATGTAGGGTTAGTCTGTGAGTGGAACATATGAGGATGCTGTTGAACAGATAGTCCATATACTGTAATATTATGCTAGCTTACCATATGTGGCTGTGGCTGTGTTCACATTGGTTGCGGTTATGCGCTTTCATACAGGTGTATCTTACCCTGTGCTGTGACATGCCTGCACAGCCTGCTATATATGCAGATATATGTGCATTCATAGGTTCATAGGTTCGTAGGTTGGTACTAGGCTATCAGCCCTAGGGCCTATACAAGCCTAGCAATTCCCTGGCTATTTCTTCCCACACTATTTACTTTCCTGGACCCCTGTTTAGCAGGGTGACTGACATGATCCCCGGGGTGAATTTCCTTTCTCCCATCCAATCATCAAGGTTCCTTTTGAAGAGGGCCATAGAGGTGCTCTGCTTGACATGTATGGGCAGTCTATTCCAGAGTCTGGGGAGTCTCTGGGTCAGGAGCCTATCCCTCCAGCATGTTTTGTTTATTGTGATGATGAGGTTTAGATCCCCGGAGCGTGTGGCTCTGAGGGATTGGGATTTCTTTAAGTGTAGCATGTCCAAAAGCTCTAGATTTGACATGGCCTTGTATGTTAAGCAGAGATCGCTTCGGAGTAGACGATATTCGACAGAGTATAGCTTTAGTTTTTTAAGGCAGTCAGCATCGGGCATCTGCTTTAGGCCTGTGATTCTTTTAGTGAGGTATTTCTGCGGCCTTTCCAGTTGTTGCAGATGTCTTGAGAGGTACATACCAAATGGGGCATTGTATTCTATAATGGGTCTAATGAGGGATGAGTACAGTGGGACAATTACCTCCTTTTTTCCCCCATAGGAGATTTAGGCCAGTGTTGAGCAAGTCTCCTTGTAGCCTGCACAGTGCATTGTTACATGCCTAGCAGCTTAGTGTACTTACCAGTGAGATGTCATGTGCAGATACTTGTCAGATGTACTGCTGCCAGGCCTCCCTTAACAATCATGTATGTCAGACAGAGCAGTGGGATGTTGTACAGATGTATATCAAATGTAGTGGGTAGTATGTGGCTATGGCATCCCTTACCAGCGGTTATTATGTGTCAGGCCAGACAGGGGTGTGTAAATGCATAACCTATGGTGGCATATGTATACCAGCCGTTATGTGTTATACCCATCTACATGGCTGTTAACATCCATATTGCCAGGCATGGTACATATGTTTTGCACTAAGGGGTTCTGTGTATACCTCTGGACTGTACACAGTGTTTCAGAATGTCCACATATATTGGCCAATATCTCTGCTGCAGTCCACAGGGGCATTATGTGCTAACAGTGGTACTTTACTATGATGTCCTTAGGATGTCTGTCAGTACCCAATGACACACGTGTGGAAAGCAGATGCGATCTCCTACACACACCATGTCTGTGAGGACAATCCCAATTACAGTAGCAATAGTCTACTAATATACCTGCTATACATACCTGACATCCCCTTGCACTATGAGGTTGGGACTATAAGGCCTGGGGTAGGGCTACACTCCATGTCCAGGACATATGGTGAAAATATATGTACATATAATTATCCAGATATCTATATATATATGATTGCACATTTACATAGCAACATATATAGATGGGTATGTATATGTACATAGATATACATATACCCACAGAGATATATACATATACAGAGCAATATATGTCTACACATATACAGAGAGTCATACATATGCACATATATGTATGGATATCTACAGATATTTTGACAGTAGTAGGTATATCAGAATAGATATGCATGCACATATAGTTATAGCTATATATATATATATATATATATATATATATATATATATATATATATGTATACAAACATAACTAGGCATATCTGTACACATAGGATGTGCATAAATATATAGCTATATACACATATATCTATATGTACATATACATATACCTAATATACATGTATGTGTATACACATATATGTATAGATATGTATACATATGTACATACGAAGAGATGTACACATGCGCATATATATGTAGCAGTATACAGATGTGTATACAGACATATGTATGAGTATACATGTGAATGTACATGTAGACATCTATACACCTATGATATGTATACAACCATATTCTGGTTGTGTATACCCTCCCATATATATCTCACCATATGTATCTGCTATGTGTACATTATGATTAAACAACATATGTGATGCAACAGTCATATTAATAACAAGCACTACACAATCTAGGAAGTAAAGCAATTGTTCAATACTACTCAATATGTGTAATGACAGCTATACTGGAAAAACCACAGCTGTCTCCACAGTGGCTGTGACTTCAGTGTAAAGGGTCCTGAGTTCAAAACCTGCAAGGGCTGTTCATTTTGATGAAGGGCAGAACAAGGGCTGTCGTATACAGAGTGGTTAAGGCAGTTTTTGTGCAATGTAAGCCACACACGTCAGTATCATGACATTGCTAGGTTGGGGTCTAGTCCCAGTGTTGGCAATTGACAGTGTGAATGTATCTGGATGGGTCTACATCAGGTTGCAGGGTATTCATGCCTCAGCGGGCCACCTGTCCATGTGGCACAGGCAATACCCAGTATAGTGACCTGTGAAATATGTTCTACTGTACCCCAGATATGACACTGCCATGGTGTCAGCACAGTGACATACCCCATTGTGCAATATGACTGCAGACCATCCTCATGCTGACATGTACACCTACAACACACATGGATAACATTTTACAGACCACAACCAAGCAGTGTTTCTAACAGCTAGTAGGCATCATTGCTGGATGACTACACTACTTGCCAAATATGCCTCACACTCTACTCCCTACAACATGTTACACTGCTGGACTGTGGTGCACTGGTGTACAGTCACCATCAGAACCATATCAGCCTGTCCCTGCATCGATGGTATGGATGACATGGATGGGGCACAGATATCATCATATGCACAGGGCATCCTTGTGCTGACACATGTACACCTACAACACAATTACATATCATTTTAGATACCACAACCAAGCAGTGTTACTAACAGCTAGGAGGCATCATTGCTGGATGGCTACACTACCTGCTAAATATGCCTCACACTCTACTCCCTACAGCATGTTACACTGCAGGACTGTGGTACACTGGTGTATGGTCACCATGTGCATTAGAACCAAATCAGCCTGCCCCTGCATTGATGGTATGAATGACAGGGATGGGGCACAGATATCATCATATGCACAGGGCATCCTTGTGCTGACACATGTATACCTGCAACACAATTGCATATAATTTTAGAGACCACAACCAAGCAGTGTTATTAACAGCTAGAAAGCATCATTGCTGGATGGCTACACTACCCGCCAAATATGCCGCACACTCTGCTCCCTACAAAATGTTACACTGCAGGACTGTGGCACACTGGAGTACAGTCACTGTGTGCATCAGAACCATATCAGCCTGTCCCTGCATCGATGGTATGGATGACAGGGATGGGGCACAGGTATCATCATATGCACAGGGTGTGGTGTTGGTTTGCCAGAGGCTGAGGGTGGGCCATATATTTGACACCATGTGTGTGGGTGAGAGGTGTATTCTGGGTAGCTGGCTGAGGTGATGTGGTGTGTGTAGTTATGAGGTTACCCTAGGTGTGTTTGCATAGTGTGTGGGCATGCATGTACAATGTTCTGCCATGTGGCTGCCCTACACAGGTGTTTATGAACAGCTGCAGACCATACCTGGCAGGTTATGCAGTTCACTGCCTCCTGCTCCTGCCATGGGCATGTGGACTGTGCCTGCCAGGGGTTCCGCGGGCACGTCCAGATACAGGCATTGATGTGCTACTCTCACCTGCTGATGACATTTGTCTGCTGGTACCAGGTCCCTCCTGGGACTGGCCAGGACCACATGCATGTGGCCTGCTGTGGTGTGGTCTGGACAGCCCACCCACGCACTACCGAGGCTGTTACTGCCACTAAAGGAGCCCCTTGGTGTCCTAGCATGCCCACATTGACTGCCAGCTGTTGGTGTTGCTGGCCCACGTCCACATGGGTGTCACCACATCCCCACCACATGTTGAAGCATGGACACACCACTGCTGATGAGGGCCATTATCTCATCATGCCATCTATCTACTTGCTCGGTAGAAGCATGGATGGCACCAGGCAGTTCACGCAGGTCGTCGCTTACAGATGTGAGAGCAGACCTCTACAGCCTAAGGCCCTTTCTGGTGTAATGGTCAATATATGCCTATGCCATCATTACAGCCTGAAACATGCTTCTGCTGGTTGCAGCTGTGTTGCCTATGCCAGGAGCATGATATCCAGTGGCCCTACCACGAGCACCCTGGGACATCTGCCTATGTGGCAGCCTGCCAGACATCCAGCTATGCCCGCTGTGACTGGACACAGAAGGCATGGTTACCACACTTTCCTGTGCACTGCCACTGAACACCAGCTGTCCCTCTGCTATGGCCACTTGTGATGGGGTGTGTATAGGCACTGTAACTGTGTGTGGGAGTGGGGTGGCTAAAAGGGGGATGTCAAATGTTGGCACAGTGTCAGCTCCTGACAACCCCACATGTGCCTCAGCATTATTATCATCATCATCATCTGTGTCTGAATGGACACTTACATCAGATTGGATGCAGGAGAGACACTGACCCACCTTGCTACCTGTGGGGGAAACAATAAATGCACTTTAAAATCTGCACAGCATTGCCTAACAGTGCGCACACACACACACACACACACACACACACACACACACACACACACACACACACACACACACGCACACACACACACACACACACATCTCCGTAATACCTACCTGTCCATGGCTTTACAGACAGTCCCACATATATGTCCATGCGTTTCCCCACCCTGAATCACACTTGTTAACATACACACGTTGATACCACTCATTAACATCACAGTCCTCTAAATGCCCACACAAGCAGCCACAACACAAGGCCTGTTGCTACTTTATCTGCCTAATCTGTGTGTAGTGGATTTACATGACCTCAATGCTGTCATTCTGTATGCACCCTCTATATGGCCAGAATGATGTGTATGGCCCCTATATGTGTGGGCTACTATGGTGTATCCATAATAGCTCCCACTGGAGTGTCATCTGCACGTAATGCTCAGTACATGCCAGATATGCTGCTCCGTCGGCCCATCATGTGTCAGCTGTAATATTTGGACACACTCCCTGGTGTTGTATATTACTTCCCCAATGCATTTGTAGAGCTGCATATGTGGGTTGTAGGTGACCTCTCTGCTGACTGCAATATTAAGTGTGTACCTGGATTCTACCTTCCTTCTGGATGCCTGTTCCATGCTACAGACCATATTATACTATTTGCTGTCCTGTGATTACATGACAGGTATTCCTGGTGTGTTATGTGGCTGTCCATGTCCATGTACTGTGCGGTCCCAAAGGGGGTTACAGTCATATGAACACCCCACAATCACACATGTGCATACATGGCCATACACATAAGACATGCATCTACCTCCCACCACTTCACCAGAGTGACCCTGAAGTCAAACTAACTAACCACCAGGAACATACACACACACACACACACACACACACACACACACACACACACACACACACACACACACACACACACACATACAGGTGAGGTTGCACAATGATTGTACACACAGTCCTCCTATTACCCATCTGCCAACATGCAAAACATATGGTACAGAACAGCATGCAGTTCAGCTATAGTCAATCCATGCTAGCAACAGTATACATGTGTATGATGCATATGCTGTAACTAGGTGATGCCCATTCCCCTGGATAGCACTGCACCCATGTACACAGTATTGCTGTGCACCTGTTCTGCACCCTGCCATGTACTGTGCACCACAACTCACAGGTGTACAACCCATTGCGGAATGTGTAGTGCTGTGTCAGTTATGTCAGCTTTACCTCTCACAGCCCCTATGTGTTTCAGCAACACATACCTGGGATGATATGTGGACTGTGTCATTGGTGAATGCTTGATGCCTGATTTACAGCTGTCAACATCAACAGACCATGTATGACCACTGACAACCATCAGAGCATACTGTGGCTATGGGGGGTATACACACCTTTATTGATTTTGCACACACATCCTTGATCTGCCATGGGACCACAGCACTGCATCTTTTAGCAGTACACAAGCCCGTTATGAGACATATGCCCTGTAATTTCACATGCAGTGTCTACAGATTGTGTTAGCTGTGCAGCTGCTAACCACAATGCATACACACCATGTGGGCATATGTGTGCACACCCTTATCATGACGGTTTATTACACCTCTTGTTGTGTGTACTACAGCAGTCACTGTTCATGGCAGGGGTATACCAGTGTAGGCCTTCTGCAATTGCCAGTGTATGTTCAGTCTACCCTACACATGTCCCCCTATTCTGCATGATTGCAAGGTCTACTCATGTGCACATGGTGTTCACACAATGCCATCACTACTGCAGTGTGGGTAGGATTATAGCTGCCACAGGTCCTGATCCTGACTATATGCAGATAGAGCCATTCCTACCATCCTTAGTATCCCTGCTGCAGTGCACTTGTGTGTCATGCTGAGATCGCCCCCCCCTCTCAGCTTTTATGCAGATGCATGACAGGTATGCCCTATACGTGTGTCACCTTGCAGTGTCCCATACACTGAACACCACATGTTGCAGCCTAGACCCAGCTGATAATGTGAATTACTGTAATGTCTTATGCCATAGTGTATCTCTGCAGCAGTTGGCATTGTCCTACAGGTATATACACTGATGTTGAACTGTATATGTTTGTTGTTCAGAACATGTCACTACTGTAGGCCTTGTCTACCACCAGTATGTTACTCCCTGTGGACACATTCCACAATGACAGGATGTTAGTTGTCATGCAGGTGTGTGACATGCCCTTTCAATACCCCATTATGGTCACCACTGTGAGACCGTGCATTTCACAGCAACAATACATGCACATGTTCAGCATGCATTCAGGGTAGGTGTGTTAGATGTTGGCATGGAATATACTATCACCATTACATGTCCGGTGTGTTGGCATGCATCTACATAAGACATACTCACCAGCTACAGGCTGTTGCCTTGTTGTTACCCCAGAGGGACCTACATAAGAGGGTGAGAACTGCAATGTCAGTGGCCACACCTGTGGCACTGCAACAAGCTGGGTGCAGTACTACCATCAACGGTAAATTCCCACAATACTACCACATCTGGACATCTGTTTGTCACTACAATGCAGCAACATAATATATCTACGACATGTCAGATATGCATGATATACCTGTACCACTGTAGATATTTACACAACAGTGGTCTACTGATGTGCCCTGTGTCCTCAGCCGCACGCTCCTTGGCTGGTGAGTAGGTGACACCCACCTCCACGAAGGGGTACAGTGGTTGTTGGTGTTCCAGATGGGTAGGTGCCACTAGGCTGACCAGGAGCTCCTCCACATGTGTCAGGGGGATGGATGGCATAGCCTCCCCTGTGGAAAGGTGACCCCCCGGACTGCCGCAGCATGCTGACGGGCATTGTGAAACATGTCATTGCAATAATACCCGACCTGCTCATAACTGCAGTTATGCAGGCCGACATCATTGACCCTGTGGACTACATCGTTCCACAGGGTGGTCTGTTCCTGATGGTCCTGCCAAAGAAAACCTGGTAGTGCTGTACCAGGTGGTTGATGATGACCTCATTTTCATCAGCTGAATACACAGGTAACCTGCTGTGTGACATCTTGCCTGAAATAAAGATGGAAACAGGCCTGAGCAACTCATATGGCAAGGTTACCACAGTTTGTAATACACATCTCTGCCACCCCCCCCAACCATATCAGCTTCAACAGACTGTACACACAATTCATTAGGTATGGATACAGCTTAATTACCGTTTGGACAAATTGCGTATTGTACCACACCTTCTGCTATGTGATTGTAGCCATATTCCCTGTGTGGACACTAACATTGCTGGCCTGTTACAGACTATTCACTTGCATGCCATTGTCAGGTCCACTATAGTTACATATATGCCAGTCGTATGGCTATTCTGAGATTGCTGCACATCTGACAGTCTGTGTTATTGGGGAGATCTATGCATGCTGCTGGACATGTACTGGGATTGTGTAGACTATTACTACCAACAAATGTTCTATAACAGTGACACAATAACATGTATATGTTCTATTGGCCAGCTGATCCACCACTCCACACCCATTTAACCAGGACACCTGCCACATCACATGTGTGTGCCAACTTGGGGCCTTCTCATGTACTGTTACAGCAATATCATCAGGTGGAACAACCCAGGGGATGTTGCCTCCACCTCAGAGCACACACCAACATGTTCCTTTCCCCTCAGCTCAGGTCTAGGGTTTGTTCCATACCGGGCTCCACAGACGCATGAGGGATGTGCTACATCAGTCTGAGGATCCCATTGTGCATTCACATGGCCAACATGCTCCTCCTGCTCAGCCTCCAGACCAGGCACATTCAAGATGTGGACTGCTGTTGTGAGTGGCAGTTGGTGGGAGCCTTGTTCCCGTTGTGCCCGTATTGGGGACCATGGGGTGTCCACATCACAGACCACACACACCATCCACGGCGTTTACCCACCAGATGTCACATACCACCCCTGTAGACTGTCCTCTATAGCTACTAATCCTGACCACATTCATGTGTGTATCTGCCATACTTCCCCATATTCCCATTGCATACTTCACAGATGGGGGCAATGTGGTGCTAAAAAGGGACTAACATGTGACATACTCATCCATGGAGCACACACACTGCCAGCTGTAGATATCTGTGTGTATTGCTATGTGTGCTGCTGCCTCACACATATCACACATCACTGTGGTAATGATATAGGGGACATGTCTTTACATATATATATGTTTGTGTGTGTGTATATATTTTGACATGTGCATATAGGTATATATCTATATATGTGTACATATATGTGAATTCATATATATGTGCATATATATATGTCTACACATGGGTATATGTATATTTCTGGACATGCATGCTGATATACATTTATCCTTATATATTATATATTATATATGTAACGTATGTACACATATGGATACCTATATGTGGGGTACATTCAGACATCAGCTCCACAATCTCACAACACCTTCCTGCACAGCTGCACTGTTCTGCCTTTCTACAACACAGACAGGTGTCACATATGGACATGGCCTGACATTAGTGGGGTATATGTGGGACCTGTTTGCAGGTAAACCTATTACACACCTATGGCATTCTGGTATGCTACATTACAGATTCACCTGAGTATCCTGCCAGCGGTGGTCTGTGGATCCCTCATGTCCATCATAATGACATTACTTCCACCACCAGATATTGGCCACTTCATATACATATTTCCCATTGCACAGCACACACACTAGGATGGCTTACATCTTGTCTGTCAGTGCTGACCTGCACAGTTAACAGCTATGGGCCACTATCCACTGGGACAAACACTATTGTCCATATCAGTTGCTCAGTTCAACATTATCACAACAACACCTGATGGCACATATAAGTAATTCCACATCATCTATCCCATTATGATAGAACAGGTACTACATTCTAATACATGTGCATATATTTCGCATACCTGTTGCGGGAATGATGTATTTATGAATGGCAGCTGACTAAATGCCTGCATTTTCAGCTGTTAGTTTGCTGAGCTGCATTTTTTTTCTGCTTTCCCTTTTGCTTTTGATTGCTTTCTTTCTCTCTCTCCCTCTCTCTCTCTCTCTCTCTCTCTCCCTCTCCAGTGAATGGATTGAGCTGCTTTGAGTAGATTGCAGCCTGGCTTTAGTAGGTGATGCACTTGATCAGGTGATGGCCTTTGCACCAATCAGTGTCCTATACTTACTAACTGCATGCAGCTTGCTGTGTAGTACTTCTAACTACCACTATCATAACAACTGCCTACTGTAAATCCCTACATCATGTGGGTGTGGCCCCTTTACCTTTCCTATGTAATGGACATCCTTCCTGTGTCTGGGCATCAGTGTTACAGACAGTAGGTAGCAATACCTCTTCTGGGGGAACTGGCACAGTCAGGCCAGCTACATATTTGTAGGAGGTTCCAGAACTACAGACAGAGTGTGAGTAGAGTTGTATTATGCTTATATAGTACTGGTGTAACAGGGTGTGTGTGTACATACTAGTTTACCTTGGAATGCAGTCTGTCTGCATAGCTCTCAGCTGTGAGCCTATCTTCTTGGTGGCCAGAGGTGTGCCTATCATGTTTTGTCTGTCCACCGCACAGGTCCTGTGTCAGATATTTCACTGGCAGTGTGTGTGTGTGTGTGTGTGTGTGTGTGTGTGTGTGTGTGTGTGTGTGTGTGTGTGTGTGTGTGTGTGTGTGTTGAGTGCTATCAGTACATGGCTACATTCATTTAAGTTTCTAACCTCAACTCCCTGGCTAAGGGCATGTTGCAGACTATCATGTAACACCAGCAACTGGCTTAGTGCATGGCAACAGTTTTCCACATATGGGCCTGTGTTCCAGCCTCTGTCCTCCACCTACATACCAATCTTTGCACATATGACATGCTGTCATGGGCTGTTCTGTAGTAGGCTGTGTGCATATCACACTGCCATTGCTGCCATCAGTCCACTGCTATTGTATCTCCCACACATATGGTGGGGCTGGGGCCATCTATGTGTGGGCTTCATCTACACAATACATGTGTGCCCTTATGCACTCCAGAGGCCAGTGTATGTAACAGTGGTATATGTCCCTGTATTATTGAGTCTAGGTGGGGATGCACCATAAATGACCTAGGCTGTTACAAAATGTGGGGGTATCAGCAGTGAGCTGCCTTAAGCTATCTGGATGTACAGTACAGTATACATCACCTATATTTACATTACTCACATAAATTGGGTTAATGCAGGTCTATTGCCTCCTGCCATATAGACTGTTCTGTTTGTCTGTGTGCATGTGATGATGTCAGCTATGCCTTGTTATGTAACAGTTACATCCCATTTGGTCAATTGAAGTCTTTACCACCTAGTGATTTTGTACAGAGTGTAGATAGAGGCTGCTGAACTATACACCAGCATTACATACTGTTGATTTTTGGTATCCTGTGGCCCAGTCTGTCTTTACTATTGTACAATTTGAAGGCCTTGGCCTGGACAGCAACAGTTGCGAACCTTTCCAGACTACTGTATAACTGTTTCACAGTTACATTGCTCTGTTTATATGGATGTCAGTGTCTGAACAGCTATATGACATGGCATATAGAACTGTAATAGTACACAAATAAAGGTTTTCCATTTCTGCAAACATGTGTGTGTTGTTTTTTCCTATGACCTCTCTGTGGGTATATGTTGTGGGCAACGATTGTAATTTGTATGGGTGGCCCATACAGTGTTCAGTTGTTCAGGTGTAAACTGTAGGCATAGTGGCTGTTCCATATTGTGTGTACCTTCTACATATGTATCTTACTGAACATATCTCTGCATTTTTATGTGTAGTCACATGTATATATATATATATATATATATATATATATATATATATATATATATAGAGAGAGCTGTATCTGCATATATGTGTCTGTGTATATGTATCCTGGGGATGTTAATAACTTCCACATTTTAAATTTCCTATGGGAGCCATATATGTTACCAATACCAGCCTGACATCATACAGGTGGGTTGTGGTACCGTTAACATCTTGTGCCCATGTCATGCCAGATCCTGGTTATGGGAACTGTAACACTTGGTAGTGTATTGCAGAGCGGACGTGTTTGGCTGTGGGGAGGTATGCCTATTTGTACAAGACATATATTGTTTGGGGCTTATCAACCCCATTAACGGTGCATGTGGACATATTTGTTTTTGCTAATCTACCATTGCTATCTACAGATGTGTGGCCATATATATATATATAAATATATATATATATATATATATATATATATATATATATATATATATATATATATATATATATATATGGGTCTACTGCATTTGCCCTAACTTTAATTTGCCCAACACCAAATGACCGAAATTTCATTTGACCGACACTTCATTTGACTGACAAGTATTATTGGCAAGAAAATTCCCCACTGCAGTGCGACCCTGGAGTTAGAATATATAGTTAGGGAGGGTGTGGGGGGCACATCTATAGATAGATATATAGATATAGATAGATATGTTGTATCTGTCTAGATGTTAATATATTTACACACACACATACATCTAGATGTTGGTATACATTCTCTGTACTTACATGTCTGGGTTGGATGTTATGTTTCTGAAAACATCCAGTTTATTTCTATTTTGCATGGTTTAGTGGTAAATCACATTGTATATGGTGTGCAGGTTCCTGGGTTTGAGCCTTACAGAGGCTGTTTATTTTGTTGCTGGGCAGAACACAGACCATTGGATACAGAGTGATTAAGGCACTTTAAACCAGTTGTAAGTGGGTTTGCGCATTTGTGTGGAGGTAAGCACTGCTAACTTCCAGTTACAATTTCTTACAATCAGCTTCTAAATTGCTTAATCTGTGTAGGCAGTGCTTACCCCCATGCAAACAGGCTTAAGCCTGCTTACTGCTGCTTAAAAGTGCTTACTCCTGCTTACCCCCATGCTAATTTCTTTAAAAGAAAAGAAAAAGGGTTGATAGGAAAGTGGTGAAAAAAGGGGTACAAAGAGGGAAAGACAGTAGAGAAATTAGCCATGGATGTGCAGGAAGGCTGTAGGGAAGGTCCATAGCTGCCCATTTCTTCTACAACAACAGCTGTGCATATACACTGAATTTGCAGGTAGATTTGGACATTCAAACCCTGGGTGGGGGTGAGGACAACAATAATTCATTGTGATGCCAATTAGATCAGATTACATGTGTCCAGTGGACATGTGTGCAAAATGGACAGCTATATATGGGGTGAGATTTTTTTGTGGAAACAGATTGCCTTTTTTTTTTACAGGTGAGAGTGGGATGTTGGGGAGGGGTAGTAGGTATATTTTGGGAGGTAGGTTGGGTAGGTTAACAGACAAGACAAAGAAGATGCATACAGGGGTGGTATATTACACATGTGGGGGTAAACACCTTGGATGGGTTGGGGTGTTTGGAAGTCGAAAGCCCATGAGCCCCCAAATGGAAACAGTGGGACTGAGGTCCCCACCCATGGGCAGTCTCCACTGCACCTTTATGGCCCCAAAGGTGGCTGTGCTGAGGGCTGGTTAGGAGGGGCAGGCTCACCCTCTAATTGCACCACTCGGCCCTCATGCTGACATGGCTTGTCTCAAATCTATAGGATTTTAAAACTAATTAACCAATTAAACAATTGGAACCATTATTTAAACTGAGGGTGAGTGGAAAAATGTAGATTCTGATGAAGTCTCCATGGAGGAGATGAAAGCACTCAGTCTGGTTGCTTTTTACTGTCTTTTATTGTTTTTTCATTAAAATTTGTAATTTTTGCTGAACTGCGGTGGATTATTGAAGGAATCACATTTCTACTACGGAGGAAAGCCTTTATTGATACTGGACTGCGCATTGGAGTTTTTGTTTTGTGGTTTTGTGTGATTTTGGGTTACTTGTCTCAAATCTCTTTGTCGAGCTCGATACGCACCATAGCCCAAACCTGATGGCGGGTGACAGGTACCTCTCTGCCCCCGCTGGCAGGGGGGCTGAGCACCATCCCCTGTGGCAGTTCCACCTGAAGGTGGTGCAGGGCCAATGGAGGAGGAGGTCCCAGGCTGGGCCCCAGACGTGATGGTGCCCGATCCCATGGCCAGCTGAGTAGGGACAGGTGGGTCTGCTGGGACCGGCCTTCCCATACAAGCTATGGTGTTACAGTTTTAAGAAAGATATCAGTTAGTAATAGTCAACAGCATTTAGGATTTGTTATAACAGCATGCATAGGTATTCCCATTAACCCAAGACACCAGATTTACAACAGTTGCAGAGCGAGCAGAACACATGCATATATGGGACAACAGTGGCCATTGCAACAGCATGCAGGTTTCATTAATGGCAACAGACCACCAATATGGGAGTATTTTAACATGGCACGTGCATGGAACCAAATGTGAATATTTATAAACCAACAGGACATATGTCCCAACAAAAGTTTGGAGTGTGCACGTACCCATTGAGGTGTGTAATTAGGTTATTGTTGCACATATGGTGGGGGTGAGAGAGAGAGGTCAGTTATCCCTGTAGTTTTCACAACTTTCTTAGTCACTACAGTGATCTGTCCCTTACATGTATTATTACACTACCCAATGTCCTTACTTTGTACAATGGTATGTTTTAGATTAGTATATACGTGGCCTGTGTTTCACGTATAGGCCACACCTCTTACCAGTTATAGCTGTTGAGAAAATCATTGTTAACACTACCTGACGGTTTCTAAACATACTCCCAGATTCCATGCTTGTAGACAGGTATATAAGTGAACTGTGTTGTACCTACAGTCTACACCTCTTACCTGTTATAGCTGTGGAGAAAATCTTTGTTAATACTACCTGACAAATTCTACACATACTCCCAGATTCCATGTTGATGTTATACACATACCTAACAATCTGTTATTGCACACACTATGGTCAAGGCTTGACAGGATGCAGGTGCTAATGTGACATATTTTGAGAATTGCTGTCATACACTTTGGGTGAGATACTACAATGACAGGTTTGTTTCCATATATATTCTCTGACTATGTACAGGTCTGGCTATCAGTTATTTGTCAGTAAAAGCTGCCTACATTTCTTGGATCATCACACTGATTTGTCAGGGGGAAAAGTTTACAGGCCAGCAGATTTGGGCCATTTATCTGGACATGCTGGACAGATCAAAACAGTTGAGGGGTATGACTATGCATACAGCATACTACCTGAACATTCTGCCACAGTCTGTACAGTTGATGGTTATTATTATGCTTACAGCTTATTATCTGAACATTCTAGTAAATTCTGTACAGTTATTGGGTTTAATTATGCATACAGCTTTCTATCTGAACATTCTCACAAACTCTGTACAGTTGTGGGGTATGATTATGCATACAACTTAATACCACTCCTGAGATTCAAACCCCTGCTGTGTGTGGTGAAAATGCTGCAGGTGACATCACAGTACACTATGCTATCAGAGAACTGGTGTGAAGCATTCCAGTGTTTTCTAAGTATGACTGACCTCTTGGGACTTCCAACATTGTTATACTGAACTTCCTACACATTTTATCTGCATTCAGCAGTGTGAGTAACACTGCTTAATACAACAGTACTATTTATAGAATGCAACACAACAACAACATATGAAAGCCGAATGTACACAAGCACTCCAGGGGTTATACTTTTATTCACAAGATATTACACTTTTATTTGCACACAACCTGTATGACAGTCTTCCTGCCATATTGTCTAGTTTATTCAGTACATCCCATAAACAATACATTATTATACTGGTACAACACTTTCTAGAACTCTAGCAGCATGGGCTTACTGGTTTGCAGCCCACTCATCTGCAGCTGTCAGAGAGATACAGTAATATTTAGCCATTACCTATCCATAGTATACACAAGCTAGGCAATCATTATCTACATAGTAGAATGAGTACTTAGTGCTGGGGCATCGGCCATCCCCCTTGATTCTTGGATCCACTGCTCCAAGATACCCCCCCCTCTGCTGCTTCAGGTCAGCATGGTGATGCCTGACCTGCTCACCAGTCCGGGGGATACCAGTGGCACTGGTGAGGTCACGGGCGAGACTGTTCCAGGCCTTCATTTTATACTGTGAGCCCTGGTACTGGTCCTGCAGTAGTCTTTGTTCATGGTGTTTTACCAGGAGCCATACCATGAATCTGGACTCCTGGGTGTCCCAGCATTGCGGTGTAAATTGAGTGCCTTCCCCAACTCCAGCCATTCTGCCTAAAGTAGGGAGCTGCAACCAGTTATGGGAAGTATTCGTGCCTGTGGTGTTTAAATATACCCGATTTCCCACACTTTTCTGTGATTGGATGGTTTTGAAAGGCTAAGCTATGGGCACACCTGCTTACCTAATGTTGGCATTCTTATAGGGGTATACAACTGGGCAGATTGAGTTAGCCAGCCTACACATTGCTTACACCGACTAAGCTGAGCCATGCAATGCTTAGCATTGCTTAATATTTAATTTGCATTATATTTTCTTTTTGGCATTGATTTATTATTCATTACATCTTATATATGTGTCTGTTATCCATGATTCATGTGTACGTACACTGTATGGGGTCCTAGGGACTTCAATACTTTATTACAATAACACCTCATATCTGGCCTTACTGCAGTACTCCAGTTCACATATTTATGTCATTTAGCAGGTTATACAACATCACACTGTACTTAGATTCGTTTCACATGTTCAGTGTGATTTTCCTATGGTGAGGATTTGCTTGTTGAAACCTCAATTTTATATACTGTAATGATGTCTTAGTGGTTAGCAACTATGACTGTAGTGTACAGAGTCATAGGTTTGAGCCCTTGCAGCTCTGTAGAGCTTGGTCCATTGGATACAGAGTGTTTAAGGCACTTTAAAGCAGTTGTAAGTGGGTCTGCATGGAGGTAAGCACTGATAAATTCTGATTACAGTTTCTTATACTCAGTTAGCTTCTAAATTGCTTAATCTGTGTAGGCAGTACTTACCCCCAACAAATATGCTTATTTGTACTTAAACCTGCTTACTAGTGCCTTATGTGCATTTCCTGGAGTCCTCCAGTTTGTAAATATATGTTATTTAGTGGGTTTTGCAATAGAAATATTGGTTATAATGTTCTTTGCCATGTAAAATTGACTGTGCTGCAGTGGGACTCAAACCGGGAAAGCCTGCTCAGCAGGCAAATGCTCTGCCCACTACACTATTGCTGTGCTGCTTCATTTGCGTATATCTTCCTTGTTATCCTCTTCAGCCTTTTAAGCTGCTTTAACCATAGTTAAGCAATGGGCACACCCGCGCACCTACGATTAGCTGTACTCGGATTTAAAAAAATATAATAAAAGAGATTCTTCATTTAATTGATATGTACTGTTGCTGTTGTACACATGGGAGACTGCTGGTGGGGATATGAGGACACATATGAGTGATCTTGCTCATTTCTTACCACTTTCTGCTGTTCTACATTGCAGGGGAGTGATTATTCTGAGAGCTCTGCTCTCAGACACTCCCCCTACACTCGTACACATTCCGTGTAAGCCTAGAAGCTCGGGCAGCACGCCATGCTCCTAAACGGGCACTTCCGTGCTGGACTAAGCTAGTCCTGCACGGAAGATTAGTAAATCTGAGGGTAAGTCTGAGATGAGATTTCTCAGAATATTCACTTTTATTCAAGGTATGGCACTCTTGAGGTTGGTATATATAAATGCAGGGATGTGGGGAGTTTGCCCTCGACATGGGTGGATGGATGGGAGGGCTTTACCCCCCCCCCCCCACAAGATGAAGTTTTAGGGAGAAAAGTGATTTTTGAGATTCCCTCTTCTCTTGAATTTTAAGTAAATTTTTTCAGTTTTTCAGCAATTGGCATTTCAAGTGCCAACATTTCAATTGGGAACCAAGTAAAACATTAACTGATATAGATTGCTCATGCATGTTAGTGAGCAAATGAGACATTTTGTAAGATAGTCTGAGCTGATTACTTATCTTCTTTGACTGGGATACCACATGTGGCATAAAAATAGAGTTTGATCCAAGTGAAGCCCTTGGTATTTTTGCTGTGCATGGAAGGCTAGAAAGTCATAGAGCGGGTCACAGATGTGAAGAGTTTGAGGAGTGAGGAGCCTTCTTTTTGTCAAAAAAGCCTACATCTGGATTTATTTTTATTTAAGGCTTCTTTATTCATGCCCATCCAGTTCCAAAGAAGTATAAAGTAATTTTGTAATGTGCAGATGATTTCCTGTTGAGCTGCTGATGTTGATGTTCTAGTGATGACTATGTCATCAGCATATAGAATGATATGTAATTGTGAATTGTCCCATGGGCTGTCATTAATGAATAACAAAACCAGCAGAGCTCCCAGCTCTGAATCTTTGGGTGCCCCCATGTAAGTAGGTAAAAGGTCATTGTGGCTGAATCAGTATCTCTTATAATAAAAGTTCTTCCTTGTCAGCAGCTTTGGAACCAGGAATAAACTTAATTTGAGAAGTGTCACTTGCATACCTGTCAAAGTGTGCCAGGTCAACACATTGAAATTCTCCTTTAAGGTTTATGTGCATAGCCCCAGTAAGTTTCCCTTTGTCAAAGCCCCTAAGGATGGTGTTAGTTAAGAGGAGTATAGCTCTCTGGGTGCTGTATTTTAGACTGCAGTCATGCTGTTTATCTGTGAAGATGTCATACTGAATGATATAATACAAGGTTTGCGTATATATTAAGCTCTTTAACAGCTTAGCTAAAGGGCTCAATTTATTTATTGTTCTGCAGTCCTTAGCTGTTTTGGTGGCAGCTGTTTTTGGTAAATGTATTATAAAAGCTCATTTGAAGAGTTTTAGTAACTGTTTCTTACAAATAGATGGGCTACATATGTAAGTGAGGGGAAATGCAGGAAGGTTTCTCCCATGTTTGAGTAGGGAAGGGTATTTGATATAAACATGTGTTGGAGTATCATTGTAACTTTTCCTAGGCTCCCCCTTGAACTCTTTGTTATAGCTGGGGTAATCAAGTTAGCTGTGTAATACTTCATTAGACACATGGTTATCTGTTAAATAGACATTTGGGTATGTTGTGGCAGGTGGCATATATATTGTATTGTATGTCTTGCAGAGTATGAGTTGGTAAGTTTTGAGCATTTGTTTTAGAGTTAACGATGCTAAAGCTATTTTTAACAGCGTTCCATAATTGTGTAGGCTGCGCATTTGTCATTACTGCAGTTTCCTGAAACTGTTTCTTTTAGCAGCCTTTGTGCTAGGCTATGTAGATACTCTTAGTATTATGTATTCTTTGTGCTTGATTATATTGTTAGGGATTTTTTTTTGCCTTTCTTTCCAAGCATTGTCACTGCTTGGTGATTACTTCATCATCTGGATGTATATATAATTACCTAATTATATTAGCAAATTTGGTGATGACATAAATAGGCACACAGACCAGACAACACACATGCACACAAACGCGCACACACACACACACACACACACACACACACACACACACACACACACACACACACACACACACATCTATACCGAGAGAGAAACAGTAAGGAGCCTGAGCCCAGAAGGTATATACAAAACAGCTTCAGTGCGAGACTTATGCACTGAAAAAATAATATAGAAATAAAAAAATAATTATAAAATATTATTCCTGTTTTTCAATAAGTATTTTAGAGACAAGCAGCACAAAAGTATTTGCATCATATTATATGAACTTCATTGGATGAACTCAGTAACCTTCTTAATTATTTCAGCTTATTTACAGAATTTCTAATATATGTCTTAATAAGAGGTAATGAACTGAGAACATTTTGAAGCAGAAAAACTGGATTGCAATACCATATTAAGTGGATTTAAGAAACTGCATAATTATCAGCTGCATAGCATAAATAACCACAGTATTTAAATTAAAAGCAATTAATGGAACAAAAATGTGATTGCACAACATTGTTTTTATCTGTTTATGTGATTAATTAAACTTTAATGTAAAATGCTATGAAATTAATTAGCATTCCATGCCTAATTCCTGAGTAATCCTCAAAATACATTTGATTTAAATTGAATATGTTAATGCAATAAGGGAAGTCAATCTATCCTAGGGTTTAATCATCTAATATAAATATGAAAAAGCCATAGCATTTTTGTATTAAATTTTACCTATTTTACCCACTCAAAATACAATTTACTTTTAAAATCAAATTGTGGGCATATTCTGCATCTGCAGTATTATATTTGCATAACCGTGCGGTGAACATGCCACAAGATTCATGCAAAGCCTACACGATGTTTACATGTTAGCTCAGTAAGCAGCAATGTTAATCACATATGCATGCTGCTCATCATAGCTACATGAATACAAGCATGTTTCTGTGGCTAGTAGCAGTGCTGGTGGCCAGAAAGACATGTTGAGCAGCACAAGCACATACAGTAAACAAATGGGCTTGCCTATGGGCAAACCTGTTAAGCGTGTTCACATGGACAGCATGAAGAGCTACATAGGGCAAATAATGCAAACTGCACCAGGCAGGGAAACTGTACTGAGTGTAATATGCACATAAATCAAGTGTATGAATACAGAAATAAGTAAGAGAAGAGGGTAAACAGCAAGGGCCACTACAGTGAATGGGTTACCAGGTAGGGAGAGTGAACTGAGAACAATGTGCACAGATATAAAAGATATGTATACAGAAATACGTAAGAGGACAGGGTACATGTTCAACTTCGACTAAGATAATTGATTTAAAGGTGCTTATGTCAAAAAGACCATTTTGTAATAATAAAATTGTGCAACATATATGTTGTAATAATTAACACTGGTCATTCTTCCTGAACAAATATAGATAAATAACAGCAGACATGATATTATAGGATGTGACAGTTACATAAGGTAACATTGTAACAGAGGGTATTAAATGAGATACAAATGTCATTAATATGCTGATTTGAGATGACAGTTAGCAAGGACAGCAGATGTATTAGGGGGCATTTGCCTAGAGTGCATTTCATTAATATAACATGTTGGAAAATAAGAATGGTTTGAATCTCCTTTTGAAATATTCTAACCCGTGCCATCAATGTTACCACTGAGTTGGGTATTAACTGCATACACCACCGAAATAGGCATCACACATGTAGGAGGAGGATCAACCTTGAAGGGAATTAAGCACTTTAATATTCTAATGGTCATGTATCCCATATGTAGGTGTGTGTGGTGTTACAAATGTGGGAGCAGAGTGTGACATATATAAAGCAGTCACCTAAGGCACTTCTGCCAGACACAATTATTGTGCAGGCAGATAAGATCACATTCAAACACTATACTATGACACAATTTATTCTACAGAGATGTGCATTGTTGACATTTGTCACAGCAGGAAGCAATGGATATTGTCACATGCAACTGAAATTAATGTGTGAATTAAGAAACTATCCCTGATAATGAATGCCATATCAACATGTCAGATTGATGGCAATTAATTGACTATGCTCATGTACACACAGTTGTGATCAGTCCTATATCAATGGTCATTTATCAAAGAAGGTATCTCTGTATTTTTCTACACATAATACCTAAGAACTGGAGCACATTCATGTACAGTGCAATACTCAGTGTCACAGTAGCACTCTCATCATGACATTAGTTAAACTAATTTCTACTGCCATGAAATTCAAAAGTACGTTCACATGTGTTTGTGCAACATATTAGGGGATAATACTGATGTAATGGTTGTTGTGTGATGTCATTACATTCACACAAAATTATTCTGTATGCTAGAATTGAACATAAAGCTGTCCAACTCCTCCAAATAATAATATAGCTATGAATCACATGCGCCTCAATAGAACTGTTATCACAGCTGTTGAACTCCACCTACGTGAAATCCTTAAACCAGATGTACTTTATTTGTAAATAATTTTTGTCTGATTAAATGGATGGGGGAGGCCTTTGCCACTCTATATGCACTCATAAGAAATGGTGGGGGGTATCATTCCTGCAGAAACGTTAAGGACACAGATACTTACAGTCATTCAATGCATAATTGTATCCTTTGGGAAGTCATCCGCCCTGGTCACTAAGAGTTGGCCTAGTAGTCAGGGACTTTGGGACACACATACACAGTAATCTGGCCTTTGACCATCTTGTGTCTAAAGCAGTGAGGAAATAATTATATTTTGTGCAGCATAAAAACAAAGGTATGGCATCTAGGTCCAAGGAGGTATTGTTTCACTGTATTCAGCATTCATCAGATCTATAATTGAGTATAATGCCCTCCTTGGTATATACCAAACCAGACGATTCCAACAATTGAACTGTCATCAGAGGCTCATCACTAAAATAATACAGGGGTGTAAGCAACATGTCCTATGCAGAATGCTTCAAAGTCCTATCCCAGTATTCTGTCTCTTATAGACTGTTGAGGAGAGATCCATGCCTGGCATACACGAAATAGTCAGACCCCATCCTGATGGACCTCCTGCATATCCACAAGACAAATAGCACCAAAATTACCCATTCTAAAGGCTTAAACCTTGCCCGTGGTATAAACAGGACCTGCTGGACAGGCAGGTATGTATCCCAGAGACCACCCCTTCTGTGGAACAGACTCTCCATACATGTGAAGCAGAGTTCCTCTCTAACCCAATTCAAGTGTAACTTGGACAATTGAATGGGGAACAGGAAATTCATTCCTTGTTTGGACCTATGTCTCTAATGAACACAGGCAGTCTGTAAATGGTTCATCTCCCGGGCCCCTGCTTGAAACGTTTCATCTCCCAAGCCTCTGTTTGCACTTATCAAGGGTACAAGAACTTGTCAGAGATTTTGGAAGTATGGCTAGGCTTAAAAAGACCCCTGTGGTCACTAGCCTAGTGCACACCTATGAACCCATGAATCAGCATGTTTTCTGAACATGTTAAAATACCATAACCACCATCTAAACAGTGATAAATCTAAATACTGAAGTTATGGAAGAAGGACAATTTGCTGTCACTCTTTTCATAAACATTTAGGGAACTTTTTAATTATTAGATCATAATCCACTTCTTGATACTTTGAAGACAGAGTCAGATGGTACTATCCCTACCTAAAAGTCCAAACCTTAAGCATTTTCACTGGAAATGCTTCTTTGTATCATGGCATAACTGAATTCCCACAAGGATCAATTTTGGTCCTCTTCTCTTCAAAATATTTAAGCAATAACCACGGCTGGGTGTGGGGTAATGCTGGATATACAAAGCCAACCATGGGTAAATCCAGCATTGCCCACACCAAGCCGTGGATTATTGCTATTATGCAATGACATTATTTAAGAAAAAAATACTTACTTTTCTTAAATAATGTCCTTGTATAATGCCTCTGTGCTGCCCTTCCATGTTTTCTGGTATCCTGGGGCTTTTTTTGATGTACTGCACATGCGTATGGGACTTGTGTTCTCACGCTTACGCAGTACATCTGTGTTGTATAAAGGTAACAATGGAGAAAGGAAGATCTCTGTTGCTTTTTTTTTTTTTAATCTATTTTATTTATTCATTTTATTTTATTTTATTTTATTTATTTACACTTGTTGACCAGGAAAGTCCACTGGGTCAGAAACCCATTTTCAGTGGAGGCCCGGGGAGAAATGTTCCAAGATAAATTTAGTTTACACAGAGTTGCAAATTACAGTTTACATAGAGTTGCATATTACAATTTTACAGCAAAGAAAACATACATAGTTTAGGTACATCCAATGTAAAGAACTATATACAGTTGAGAAAATTACAAAGTTTGGAATAACATGCTATACATTAGTAATACAGATTTTTTTCTTTTTTTTTTTTTGTTTGAGAGAGAGAGGGTAAGACAGTAGAATGGCTACATAAAGTGGCTACATATGTTATGTGGCAGTAATGAAAAGATGGGAAGGAAGACACTCAAGTGGAAACAGCAGGGCACCAAGAAAGCTCAAGGAGGTCTATTGATTTGCGGACAGTGGCAAGTTTGGTTTTTGAGAAAGTGGTTTCTTAAGCTATTTTTGAAGGTGTTCAAAGAAACAAGAAGTGTGATAGAGTGGGGTAGGTAATTCCAAAGTTTTGCAATGGTATAGGGATATAAACTTTGTCCTGATCTCTTGTTGGGTTTAGAGACTTGAAGTGGTTGTTTGTTAGACAATCTTAAGTCTCTGGGGGTGTAGGTATGTATGATATCTGCAAGTATATGGCAGTTTTCAGGGTGGAATGCAAATGTATGTGCAGTAGTGAGTTGTATATACTGAAGGTAATGGGAGAAGTCCAGCCAGTTCGGTGTTTGAATGGCTTGGCAGTGGTGTGTGTGCAGTTAGGTAGATCACAGGCAAATTTGGCTATTTTGTAGTAGCATGACGGCAATTTAGTACTTAGAGATGTGTGGAAATTTGTGAAAATTGGGAAGCCATAGAGAAGGGAGAGAAGTTGGAGAGAGTTTGCTAGTTTTATTTTTGTGGGGGAATCTATACAGGTGATTTACCTGTAAAGTTTACCTAATTTACAGTGAGTGTTTTTATTGCATTTAGTATATGCTGTTCAAATTGCTGTTCAAATGAGAGTTTGTTATATGTTTTGGGAAACGAATTTAAAATCTTGAGGTACTGGCTTGGGAGAGAAGACTAGTAATTTGTTTTTTTTAGGATTCAAAAATAATTGTGCCTCGTTGAGCTATGATTCTATTGATGTGAAAGCATTTTGTGTAATTTTATGAAGATTTAGGAAATTGTTAGAAGAGGATATGATAGTTGAATCATCTGTGTATTGGATCATTGAGCACTGAAGACAGGATGTGTGGAGACTATTTATAAATAGGGGAATCCCTGTATTATTAGTCAAGTAGTATTGAGAAGAAAAGAAAGAAACCAGGAGTCTTTTTACATTCAGCAGAGCCAGGACAGACAAAATAAAAGGATAATCAGGTAAGTTTCTTTAGTTTTGCAGAATGTACCTGATTATCCTCTTGATTTTGTCTGCACTATCTCCCTCATTCATTTCAGGTCTTTTTTGCATTAAAAGAAAAAAAAAAGAAAAAGAAAAAAATTACAAGATATGCCAATGGGAAAAAGTCCAGGTGACCAAGCCTTTTCCTGTTGGTATAGTCTCGGATTTACAATGGGCACTCTGGTTGGGCTGGCCAATTAGTGTGTTCATTTTTGAATACTAATGGACAGTCATTAAATCATTAATAACTTACCATTAGACCTTCCTATTATCAACTGGGCACTATGAGCAGATGACATAGTTGCACTAGCATCTAACCCATCCTTCATTGCTCTTCAAAATGAGATAGGATCAAAGGTTAACACCCTTTGAAGCTGACTAATTAATTATTGATTGTTAAACGTATTCCTCTGTAGTATTCCTTTACATGTAGGAAACTTTCCCACAAGCAGTCATTAAAAGTGGTCTCAACAAAAACTCCTAAGAGTCTCTTTGAATAAGCAGGTCTCATTCACATTGCATACTGACCTAACTGCTGATAAAACACTAAAATAACTGCAATTTGTGAATTGTCACATCTGTTAAGTGTCAAGTGTTAGGAATACAAAAGGAATTAACATGCTTAGCACAGAGCTAAAATATTAACTGCTCATACATTCCCTAAATTCATCATAAAACATTAACAGCTTGCACACACTGCCACTAGCAAAATATGTCACTTTGCAATTCTGTCTGACAGTAGGGCAGATCACTATATTACTTTTTAAAAATGTTAAATGTTTACCTATTATACAAAAAGCAACAAATCAAATCAACACTCTAGCATATAAACTACTTTTTAATAGATACAGTCCTTCCTGGTCCCCCTAGGTACATGCATGGGACACTGAATGAACACATGATCTGATTGACTTCTGACAAGGCTATGTTATTAGCATTTCTTCCTTTTGAGAACTCTCCCAGTGAAAATTAATTTCTGGTTTCACCCCATGGAACTTACTGTCATATAACCTGTGATCTCTATCAATTTACTCTGCATTAAGAAAATATTATTGCTCCACCTAAAAATGAATTCAAATGCAAATGCTTTAATGGGACAGGATAACAACTCTTTGCTTAAAGGACTGCTCCATAAACTGTATTATTCCATTATAAATGACGCATTGTCATTACTTGTATCACATTTTCTCCTCCTTCCACCTCATCCACTTTTTTTTTAACTATAAGACCCTAACACTGTTATGTCTGTAAAGCGTTTAGTAGAAAGATGAACAGTTGAATTGCAAATGACAGGATATATCCTAACAGAGCGGACATCATTTTATTTCTGTGTTCACTTTTCTGTATCAAAGCAGTATCAACTATTTACTGATGTTTTTTTTTTTGTTCTCAAGATGTAAATAATCTGCATTTTATGTTACCCTGCACTGTATTGCAGATTTACCATCTGAAAGGTGAAATTTACTTGGGGCCTTAAATGGGATTGTAACTCTGAGTCAATTTTTAGTAAGTTGCAGTGTTTGTTCACACAAAATCTGAGTTATGTTAACTGTGGATTGTAGGTAGTGAGCCTATAGTGTTCCTAGTGCAGTTTTTTTGGGTGTTGATTTTTTAGTTTCAGCATATTGCGGTTTCGGCATTTTTGTCTCAGTATTGTGGTCTTCGATATTCTGGAATTTCAATGTTTAAAAAAAAGTATATATATATATTTATGTAGATATATATTTAGAAGTATCTTCACCTTGTCATAGTACTATCTATCTTCAAAATATTACCATGAATGTATTTTAAATTACTGTATCAATATGTTTCTTGTTGCTTGTTTTAGACTGTAACACTTAATTACTCCTTGTCATATTTATGTAATTTTAATGTTTATTATGCAGCTGTTCACCCTAGTCATCCACTAAAAAGTGGTTTTAGCCCAGGCGGACTTTCCCAATAAACATGCACATACATACATACATACATACATACATACATAAATGATATATGAGTACTGAATTCAGTTACAAAAGGCTGTATCACAATGAATGATGAGAGAGGAAAGCTCACCATTAGCCATTAAGATATCTTCTACCTTCTCTGCCCTGGTGTTTGGGGTGTTGTGCAAACTAAGTTACAAGCATTGAAGATGATTCTCCCTTGTATACCATAATTTCTTTCACACATAACTATTATCATAACCTGAATTACAGGGTAAGACAATTGTGTGTTCTCAGAAACTGAAAGATGAATACGCCATTTATTAAATTTCTGTGCATCGAGAATGTGCATTTTTTCTGTTTTGAAGTAGTTTATCATTGAATACCATATCCTATTTCAGTCTGTTAAGTTTTCTCCATCATTATATTTCATAACCAACAGGACCAGGTCTAACATAATTGTGTATGTGATACCTCTGGTACTGAACATGATGCTGTTGACTTCAGCTTGCATTAAAGTAAGTCATGCATGACTGCATTCATTTTGTTCAGGTGTATCTTATAGCTTGAGTACTGTCAGGATTGCAAAAAGGGATTGCTGTCACTTACTCAGAATATCCAGACTTGAACCACACCTTGCTGTCTCTAATTATCATTTGCATGTTCCTCATTGGTCACTGTTAACTAGAACAAGATTGCTAGTGCCCAATAATCTATCCTGAGGCCAGTTATGTTCTACATCTTCATAAATGAAATGTCCATTTCCATAGAGAAAAGTAGCATTATTCCATGCAGAAATGACTGAGCAATAATATGCTCTGCTCTCTCAGTTGACTAACTCAAAAGCTTATGAATAAAAAATCCATTCTAGTACAATGGCTAAAAGTTCAAAGTACTCTTAAATGCCCCACCCCAAAAAAAAATAATAATAATACACTTTGTCTCCAACACATCAAAGCAAATTTGTTCTAAATTAGCAAATCTCCTTACCAAGCAGCACTTCCATTGAAAAAAGTGACTCACACATAATTGAATCATCTTTGATAAGCATTTAAATTTTTACCAAATGTGTTACTTGTATGGTTAAAAAGAACAAGTAAAAACTTGAATAACTATATGAAACCTTAACTATTCTTATAAATTCAATCATTGAACCACATCCCAATTTCCTCCATAAGCTTTTCTACTCTATACAGCCCTATAATAAAGTAGCTAAATTTGCAATAATCCTTCAAAGCAGAATTTGTAGTGCACTACACAAACACAAATACACTGTCTCAAATGTCAAAACATCTTAATCCTTTCACAAGTGAAAATGTCTATTATATGTCTAAAAAGTGTCCCTCCTTAAAAACTTCTATCTGAAAAAATAAAATCCTCTGCTAATAAAGAAAATAAATAGTCACCAAGTAGATTCCTTAATCAGTATATATTTAGGAAAACATAGAAGTTGTTACCTAATTTACATTAGAACAGAACCAAAACTATAAAGATTCCAATTGCAACTTAAAACTATCAAATCAATAAATGGTCATACTCATGTAGCATATCTTATTATCATCTTAAACTGAATTATTATATCTGAATAAGTTCCTCATCAAGATTTTCTTTTTCTTTGTCTCCCTTCTCAGCCCAACTGATGCACAATTAGTATCTCACCTAAAATATATTCCTACATTTTCCTTTCCTTTTCTTCTCTTTACCTCTTCAGTTAATCAGTAATTATTGTCTTCTTTTTACTACAACTGCATATAACTAACATCACAAGTGATTGCATGAACCTATTTAATGTATCCTACCTTTGGTCTCCATTAAAAGTCAAAAGTCAAAATTATTATAAATAGAATTTTATGTTGATTGTTGATGACATAGTATGTTCTATATCATCTATAAAATTCCACTCTTACCTGGTTCCAAAGCTACGTAACTGACAGGTATCAGGCTGTGAAATGGGAAAATTATCTCTCTCCTCAGCTGCCCATAACTATAGGAGTCCCACAGGGTTCTGTCTTAGGACCACTACTATTCACAGTCTTCACAAATGACCTCCATACCTCCACACAGCATGCATCTATAATTCAGTATGCAGATTACACTACCTTAATCTGTGTTGCACAAAACATTCCCACCCTTCTGCAAACAACTCAGCTAGCATTCTCTGATGTTGAAAACTACCGTACCAAAGCCCAACTTAATCTCAATCCAAAGAAAACTCAGCTTATGATTATAACCAGTTCTAACAAAAACACTAACAGTCAAGTCACTATCTACTCCACAAATGCTACTCCAATTGCTCCAGTGGCACAGGCTAAGCTATTGGGAATAACCATAGACTCTCACCTAAAATTTGATAGTCATCTCAACTTAACTATTAAAAAAGTACATGCCAAACTGGGGGTCACTCTACCATATCAAACCATTTCTTACCAACAACACAAGATCAGCCATTGCTCGCTCCCTACTTCTATCCACTCTACTCTATGCATCTCCTATTCTGACTAATCTCAACAAAACTGAACTAAGCAAAATGGAAGCCTGCTATAACAGAATTGCCCGCTTTGCTGCAAATTGCTCATATAGAACTCATCACTGTACTGCTTTGAGACAGCTCCACTGGCTTGAACTGCCCAACCTCCTAACCTACAATCAGCTCTGTCTCTGTCATTCTATCAATTACCTCCCAATAAGTGTCCTGCCCTCAAAAACCTAGTACATCACCCAGGCAAAAGGCCTCTTAGATCATCAAGCAAACTACTACTAGAAGTCACCAACAGCTACAATAGCTTTGGAGATGCACTATATAGTAGTTCGGTGGCTAAAAAATGGAACTCTGTCCCTACTAGCATTCAAAACACATTATCCAAAGCCTCCTTTGAAGACCTCATCAGGCAACATCTCAAGCAAAGTTGGCAGTGCCATGATTGCGCCCCAGGCTAGTGAAAGTGGATAACATATACATACTAAATCTAGAGCACTTGATAATAGTTTTCAATCTTACTCACAAACACTGGCTAATCTATAATGTACCTGTGTACTATGTATGTATTCTACCTATGTTCCAAATTTCAGCTGTACACCACAAATATATTAATTACCTTTATTTTTAAAATTAATATTTTTTGTTTGTTCTCTCCACTGTAACTGTTTATGTGTCGCATACCACTGTAAAAACATGTCTCTTGTAATTTGTGTGTATACTGATCATGTCTAAATAACTAAACGTATCTGTAATTTTTCTTTGTGGAGCTTTTCTCCCTGGGCTTCTGCTGAAAAAGGGCCTTTTCGGCTCAGTCAGACACCCCTGGTTAACAAATGTAAAATAAAATTAAAAAAAATAAAATAAATAAATAAATGTTAATACTTGCAAAATGTTTGACTGCAACAATGCAATTATCTGTGCGCACCTAACTCTAAATGTTTGTTTATGCAAATACAAAGTTCAATGCTGTATTATATTTGCTTGTATAAATCACTATGTTCCTGTTCTGGAGTGTTTCGCACTGGCCTTCTAATTGAAAAGGGGCATGACCCTCTCCGACTATCCTGGTTAACAAATGCAACTAATAAATAAATACAGTTGCACTCACAAATTGTTGAGAAAGCAACTGGTATGATATTTTGTGATTCGGGATATACTTGCAAGAAGAGTTTGTTTGTAATGATAGGGCAGTTTGAGATCTTTATGTATATCTAGGTGTTGTATAGAAGTCTCTGGGAAGAAATATCCAGTGAATTTGTTTTCTAATATATTTGTGATATCTACTAGATCAGAGTATAGGTAATGCCAGGTAATGCCATTATGAAAAAGTTCAGAGCAATGTTTGGTGTCATTTTGTAACTTCCTGGTGTAGGTAAAGAAGGATTTATAATTGTCCTTAGGTTCTGATGACAGTCTAAGTTCATGGGAAGTCTTTGTTTCCCTGATGGAGTTTTTTGGTACCTTGGATAACAGTTTCATGTTGACCTTGATTTGTGGGTCATCTGTTTTACTATATATTCTAATGAGTTGTTTCCTTTTATTGTAATGTTTATTTATGCACACAGACCACCAGGCTGGTTTGTTCTCACCCTTCTCATTTTGTTTAGTTTTGGAAGGGACTGAGAGGTTTATGCAGTTTTCTAGGTAAGAGTGGAACTTATTTACGCAAGTACTTGCTGTGTCCACATTTCAAGGGGGGGAGGGCAGTTATACTTGAAATTTGAGAAACTACATCATAGAATAATATGAAGTTTGTACATCTGAAGTATTTGAATAATATATTTGCACCTGCTGGTTTAGGGGTTTTAAATGAAAAGGTTACCAGTTTGTGGTCAGACCTGACTGGGGATGGGGGGTGAGGATACTGGTGGGAAAGTACATTTAGATACTATAACTCTAAGGGCCAAGTCAAGAAAATTTTTGTCCTCTAGTGGGCTCTGAATCTTTGATCCAGGGAATTCTTATTTATGAAACAGAGAATAGCCTACATTTGAGATATAGGTCTCCACGTTTATCAATGGGAAGTTACTGTCTCACAAGATGATAAAGTTTTTGTGCATTTAAAGGTCATCAAATGTATTAAACACATGGATATAGTTTTCATGGGTTATAGACTGGATGCTGTCACACACTATAATCTGGTGATTGGTTTTATTTAGATTGAGAGGAATCTCAATAAGTTCAGTTTGTGGGCCTCTGAGACTTTGATTTCAGATAAAATGATCTTTAACAAATATGAATAGTCAATCACAGCTCCCATTTGGTGTAAATGTGTAGTAGGTGCATAACCCTGGTATAAAGGGGTGCTTTCTGCACTTTTAAAACCAGGTTTTAGTAATAATATACACATGAATGAGATCTTAAGACAGGAGGGCTGCAAGGTCAGGAAATCTCTGGCTAGAGGCTCATCAAATAGCACATTCACTCTGGTGGTGAAGCATCAGAAGGCTGAGGGTTCTATTCCTGAAGCAGATACTTGCATTAATTTCCATATACTGAAACTGCAGTGCAACATAAGAGGAGTGCTGTACTCCTGAATATCCAGTCCTTCAGATGAGATGTTAAACTAAGGTCCCACCTGCCTGAGTTGGTATTAGCTTAGATGGATCTAAAAGATCTCATAGCGCTTATCAAAAAACAGTAGGGAAAGTATTTCGGTGCTCTAGCCAAATTTGCCCTAGTCAGTATGAATACCACCTCACGTCTCACCTGAAAAGAGGACACTGGCCTAGTGGGACTAACCTGGTCAATAAATAAATGTATTTGTTATTTAGATTCCTAGCTTTGAGCAGTGCCACACTGATATCAGTGCTTGATTTATTATATTTATATGCTTGTATATCCATTAGCTGGACTACGCCTAAACAATGGTACTATGGGGGCACCAAAGGTGCAAGCTCTCCTTGACAAAGCATGTAGGGTCGTGCATGCTGACATATGTAATCCTCTTCAAATGACACCAGTTATCCCGACAATTATATCTTTGCATAATTGTTGGTGAATGTAGAATACATTTTAATATCAGAGACTTTCATGCATTTGTGATATGCATGAAGAGTTTAAAAATATTTCTCAGCACATCCCATAGAGTTTTGCATGTATGTGTACTATCATTATGGGGGATGTGTCACATAATTTTTTTTTCTGAGGATAGTGTGTTTTGTTTGACTAATGATTATTATACATGTTTTTGTGTATGACTGTAGCACTGGAGCAGAGAAAAGACAACTTAAATTATTTTACAGATTCAGTATGCAGCTTGCAAAGTATATATAAGATGTGCAACAATGTTTATTTAAAACAAATGTGCAGATGGCTCAAACATTTGATCATGAATTGTAAGTAGGCCTCATTAGTATACACAGCTTTACATAATTTCTCATTTACTTCTCATTATAGTTAATTTGCTTACAGTAGTTCATGGGTGTTACATGTTAAGTTAAATGGCCTCTGTGAATTGCTGCCTAGCTATAATCATTCAAGGACATTGCAGATACTCATCACACATTTGTTTAACTGCTATGAATTGCAGTCAAAGTGTTTTGCATAATTCTTTGTTCCAGTAGGCCTTGTTCTAAGAACCAGAATCTTCCCTTGCTGTCTTCTACAACTGCATTATTATACAAAGCAAGGACATAATGTCAATGCAGGAGCCGTTCAGTACTGAGTGCTGCAGTAGGTATGTTTTTTTCCCTGGAATTCCTGTCCGACCATTCAAAACTAAATAGTGAGACATCTTTAGAAGCCAAGGATTACCACTAACAAATACTCAAAAACATGACCTTCACAAATAATATCAAAAGTACATTCTCTTTTAATAAATCACTGCTATCATACAATACTTAAGCTACAAAATTTTACTATGACAATCCCCGGCTCCCGAATTTCAAACTGCGATTGCTAGACAAAATAAATTCTTTCATTTGGTCTCACAGCTCATAAACCATTCAGATAACAGAGATCAGCCCCGGGATTCATGAAGCTCGATGCAAGGACGGCGTTAGCCTTGCGCCGACCGTGCGGCGTAGACATGGCGCAGCAGCACCATATGCATATTATTGAAGGCACCATGCCACAACGTCCACGTGCATAGGAAATGTGTGCGAGTGCAGAGGGTGTGTCTAAGCACTGCACGGAGGTGTGAACATGTCAGCTGCAGACACACAACCTAAAATGCTGACTAGTACAGCCTGCCTCTAATAGTAATCACTCCTGTCAGTGCCCTTGGATACTGAAGTGTATGCAAAGCATACAAGACAGTTTCGTGAACACCCAAAATAAAAAGTAAACACAAAGGCACGTAGCTGAATATTGAGCCCCCGTCCCTCGAACAAATGACATTTAAAACCCCGTGCCCGTATTCCATTGTAGTGTTGATTCTTATACCAAGTGGAAGTGAAACGCAGCTTGTTTGCGCACCGCTGCCCTTTGCTAAGCCTAGCCCAGTGGTTAGGGTTACCACCTGTCCCACTTTGTGAGGGACAGTCCCTCTCTGGGCAGTTGTGTCCTTACCAAAAATATTAAAAATGGCAAATGTCCTGCGATTGTAGGGCATAATTATGTCCCATATTTTATGTAATAGTTCCATAAAATAGTTATTTCTGTATCTAAAATACCTAAATGTTACAAGAAACAGAATAAGCAACTAAACTGCTACAAGAATAAGCTTTCACTTAGGCATAAAAGTGAAGCCCTATCCTTTGTACTGACCGTGGGTATGTGTCAGCCTGTAAAATCTGATGTGTGTCATGAAAATGTCCCACTTTGGCCAATTGAAAAGGTGGCAACCCTACCAATGGTCAGAGCATTCACTCAATAACTGCCCATTCGCGGTCCAAGTCGTCCTTGTCTGGATGGCCCAAAGATGAATGGGTATTACCCCGGTCTACCTACCATTTCATGAAAGATAAGTATTTGCGTGTACCTATGTGCGTGAATACAGCATGTGGAAGATCAAATATGCTAGGGTTGTCCTCACAACCATATTTGTACCAGAGATATGTAGAGTACGCAATGTGTTCTGTTGTCTGTGCCATTGGCCATCAACCAGAGTAGGGATGGATGGTGTGTGTGGAATATGGGGGGGGGGTGTTGAAGGGTAATGTAATAATTCACCAAGGGGAGACTGGGTCGGATGTACAATAGGTGAACTGGAGGTGTACGAGGGAGAAGTGGGTGAATTAGAAAGGAAACCAAAGAACATACATTCACATCTGCAATACACACTGACAGGCCATACTGCAGAACACAATCCCACAAACACATGAACATTAAAATGTGCGATACACATGTACAGAAACATTACCGGCTCACACCCACATAATGGTCTGGCCTGAACTGAGCCATTCAACCCCAACACACCTGGATACATAACTGAATACCCATCATCCCCTCCACAGCGCACACCACCCCCCCTTGCTGAATGTCCACCAAAACCACCCATACTCGGGCTGCTAGCTTGGTGCAGCCATATCTGCACATAGTGCCCCCTACCCATATCTAGTAGGCAGCCTCACCCTAGGCAGTCTCAGGCTTGCAAACTAGATATCCCTTGCATGTATAGCCCTCCCTCATTTTTGTAAAGCCAAAAGAATTGGAGTCATTGGTGTCCACAATTTTTGGCCATCCCTCATGGGATAAGTGTCTGTTCTAAAGATTTGACTTGGTGGCACAACACGATGTCCAGCCCTATAGACAACCGGACACAAGTTGCATTAGCAGTAGTTGTCCACAACCCTGCTCAGCCTCTAGCTGGTCCAACAGAACCTACGACCTGGACTTAAACACCTGACCGTGATGTACATCTCCCCATGTGCATTATCGGGAATTTATACTATTCACATGTTCCCATGAAGCTTCCCCATAGCCATCTCCCAAATAGTACATGTCCACAAATTGTATACCCCATCCAGGTTCCTCATCATAATGATGCACACAACCCCTGTATACAAACGGTACAGGTACCTCCCGTATGTGGTTGTTCATATATAACTCCAGATACGTAGTCATATATCTATAAATGTACATACTTATATTCGCATAGCTACACATCACACATACATGCATATAAGTAGTTGTCAAGTATGTGTCCATTTCATAAATATGTATACTTGCAAATGTATACATATGCCTTTCAGAAATATATGAATAGTAACATGTACTATACTTATGTACACCACCCGACTGTCACATTTGTTGCCAGTACTGTGAAATGGCTGTAGTAAAGTCATATATCCTAATTACCATCCATACAGAATGTACCACGGATGGTTTAGTGGTAAAACCAGTGACTATGGTGTTCTCGTTTCCGGGTCCAAGCCATGCAAGTGCTAATTTTATATGATGGCCACAATAAAGTCGGATATAGGGTGATTAAGGTGCTTTAAAGCAGACGTAAGCGGGTATGCGTGACGGTAAGTGGCGGTCATTCAACAGTATGGGAAATGTAAATAAGCATGTAGGTGTATATGCATGTGTATGTACAGACAGACAGGCAGACAGATATATATATATATATGTATATGGAGCAGCAAAGCAATAGTGCAATCCTTAGAGCAACCCCCTAACGAACAGATATTCTTGTACCGAATCACACTGTATTACATTTCAATTACCATTGGTAATCCATACATGAACAATTGCGACATCTGTCCACTATATATCGTGCTAAATACCGATTACAAGATAACTGGAATGAAGTGTCAGTGTCATAATGAATAAGGCACTAGTATGCAGGTGAAGCATATATAAACACCATTACGCATGTGTAAGTTCGTATGCGCCGGGTATGTATTGGTTTACAGACACACACACGCACACACACACACAGACATATATATATATATATATATATATATATATATATATATAGATATATATATATATATAGATATATATGTATATATATATATATATATATATATATATATATATGCACATACATGTACATATATACATACATAAATACATATATATATCTATAATGTGTGTGTGTGTGTGTGTGTGTGTGTGTGTGTGTGTGTGTGTGTGAGTAGATATACAGAGATATACAGCTATGATAGGGAACAGCACACAGAAATAACATATGTTCACAGGCTATGCCAATGGAAGTGAGGAGCCCAGGCAAGAAACATGACACACGCAGCATGCTCTTCCACCCCACCCCCCCCACAGCCGGACACGGGAAATATACATGCAATCAATGTAAAGTGTCCAGTGCTCCCCAGACCACAGGCAGGATGCAACCGGGGGTGTACACAGTGCACCCATGGATTCTAATCATGGAACATATACTGGAGTGTCCTTTGCGGGACACCCCAAAAATTGGCCAAACCATACGAATGTGATAGATTGTCCATTTTGTCCGTTGTGTATACAGACTCAGAATACAAGGGTGGGTAACCCTGATGACCCATAGGCTGAGACAATTTTATGAAATGGGTCCCGTGAAGTGGAGAGTGGGCAGCGTGTAGTGGTGTGTCCAGAACTGACCAGGTCCCAGATTAAGGATGGGTGCTGTCGAGGAGGCGAGGGTGGGGGAACTATGGGTAGCTACTTATGGGTCTATGTGTGCAGGTGTTGGCTGATGTTGGCCAATATGGACAGCCCTAGGGATGCAAGTGAATGTGTTCATTGGGCAGAGGTGTCGCCTAACGAGCAGCCACACCCACTGTGAGACCCACTAAAGCAAAGTGTTATCTATATGGCAAGGAATGGAATAACCAGATGTAGACGTATATATGTAGAGCTATGTTTGTGTATATCTACCCATAGCGAGATAGAGATATGCCTCTCCCTCACCGTAGTACGAATGTATACATAAAGAGAAAGAATACAGATACATACCCACATATGAATATATACATATGCAGACAACCAGAGACCGATATGTCGTTAGATTATTTATATATATATATATATATATATATATATATATATATATATATATATATATATACATATTACAGTAAATATACACATGTATATAGCTAGGATATGATACAGCAGTTACGAGTAACATATGTTCACAGGCCTGGCATATGTTGGTGGGAGGTCCAATAAACAAACGTGTAACATGTGGCATCATCCCCCCCCCCCACCCCCAGCTAGGCCAGTGAGACATACAGACACACAATAAAGGTAAACACACCACTGCTTCCCAGACCACCGGCAGGATACTACCAGTGGGAGAGATCTGCAAGGTCCACACTTGAAACATAGACATCGATGTCCCTTGTGGGACACCAAAAATTAATGATCGGAGCCAGTCCCAGTAATGACTTCTCCAACCAGGCTGTAGATGTACATGGACCAGTAGGTTGTCCAAGCCTGATAACACATGGGTCAACACAATGTATGACATGTGTCCCAACACAGGGAGAGTGGGCAGTGTGTAGTGGTGTGTTTATACCCCACCTGCGCCCACAGTAAGGATGAGTGCTGTAGAGGAGTGGCAGGTAGGGGAACTATGGGTATGCGATTATGGGCCTACACGTGCAGGTGTTGGCTGGCAGAGCTGTATTAAGACCACCCCGTGGATGTAAGTAATATTCCGATGTGGGCATAGCAGACACCCATACCTCCCAACCCCTAAGAGCACATCTACTGGATAGTCTGTAAACCATTGGGGGAACACATAGGGACCATACCATTGAACTGTCCCCAATTACCAGGGATGTCCCTGATTACGACCAAGAATCTAACTCTGTCCCACCTAAGCCCTCCTAGAACTAGTGATATTAGGAAGAAAGGTGATGGAATACACATAATGAATAACGATAGCATTTAAGAGTCATAAACAGCATTTACCTCAGACAATGTGTATGAATACATATGCTCTGGGCCTGTCAGTGTGTCAGGTTAATAGCACCAAATTTCTAAATGTGTCCCTGATGTTGTTATGTGGTGTCCCTGATTCAGTGTTCATTTTTCCCCATTTATATGAGAGGTCTGATAGTGACAGCGCATATTCTGCTTACTACCTTAGAAAGATGATAGAATAATAGGTTAGGGTTACCACCTGTCCACCTTTGTGAGGAACAGTCCCCTATATTGTCTGTAGTAGTTACATAAAACAATAATTTTGTATCTGAAACACCTAAATGTTATAAGAAACAGAATAAGCAACTATAATGCTACAAGAATAAGCTTTTATTTAGGCAAAACAGTGTCATTCTTTCCTTTGTACTGGTTGTGGGTATGTTTTGCCCTGCAAAATCTGACGTTTCTACATAAAAGTCCCACAATGGGCAATTGAAAAGGTGGCAACCCTATAATAGGTATGCGGTAGCATGACTCAGCCGACGGATATGGGTCCCAAAACCCAATTACTTGTCTGTATTGAAGAGACTCGGTTCCCATGTATCAGCCAGATGGATGCAGATTGTAAGAGGAACACACAAATAATATGAATAAATCACTGGACAGGCCGCCGATTCCGTACAGTTGAACGGCATGCCGTCGCCTAATGGGCATCCATTCCTGATACTGTAGGCATGTAATCCGATGTAATAGGCATCACAAGGTAATATTGTGGTCCTCGCTCCCACCTAGGGATGTGAGTGTCAGATGCAAGCACCAATGTTGGTGCATTTGCAGGTGCAGGAGCGAGCGTGTGTAAGTCTGTTTGGCTACCAGTACGCGAGTATTGCACTGGTAAAGCAATGTAGAGGTTAACCGATTGTAAGAAGCTGTGACCAAAGGTTAGCATTGCTTAACACCACACAAACTCATGCACACCCGCTCACAACTGCTTTAATGTGCCTTACTCCCTCCATATCCAATGGCCTTGTTCTGCCCTGCAACAAAATAAACGGCCTCTGCAAGGCACGGAACCAGGACCCTGCACACACAGCTAATGTGATTGACCAATATGCAATGGCAGATATACAGACAATGGACAGTACCACAAACATATGATACAGCGCAGTCATTCAACAGTATAGGAATGTATCCCATCATGTAGATGTATATGTGAGTGTTTATGTCCAGCATATAGGTACATACATATATAGAGAGATATATCAGCAACATACCATGTTGCAACAAAGCATTACAAATGAATGAAAAGGGAAACACCAGAGATGCCTGTATTATGTAGTGGTGTTGTCATATGTAATCTCAAGACTCCCTCAAACAGATATGTGTCATTCATACACGCAAACAGTTGTACATTGGCCGTATACATCACTCTGTGCATGTAATGTACATTAACTCAACAGAACCTGTCCAATCATTATGTGTGAACAGTACTCTTGCAAGGTGCTGTGTGCAATATCATCATCATGACAAAGGTAAATGGGGTAACCATAGAGGGACCGGTATTGTTATGTGTACAATGGGGTCATCCTCATCATGTGTATCTGGACCATTTAGGAGTGATGTGCATACCTGGATCGTTCGCCTGAGGGACAGGGGTGGGGATAACAGGAGTATGTTGTGATGCATATTACAAGGGTTACATGTGTCCAGTGGGCACGTGTGTGAAATGGACAGCTATGTATAGGGCAGATGTTGTCCTATGAGCCGATTGGTCTTATGTTTCCATAGGGTGAAGGTCGAATGTGGGGAAAGGAGATTAGGTATGGCCGTGGAGGATAGGTTGGGTAGGATCACAGACAAGACAGCATACATGGTCGGTATATGACACATATGGGGGGATACACCTCGGATGGGGATGAGTGTTCGGCATTCACAAGCCCATGGGAACAGTGGGACGGAGGTCCCTAGCCATGGGCGGGCACCACTGCACCTAAACAGCTGCAAAGGAGGCAGTGCTGGGGGCTGTCTACGAGGGGCAGCATCACCCTGTTAATTGACACTCTGCCCTTGAGCTTGTGTATCTGGCTTCGGAACCCCTTAGTGAGCCCCCAACACAACACATCTGGGACCGTACAACATTAGACATGTTCCTATCTGGTCCTGCTCCCAGGGGGGAAATGCCCCATCCTCAGTGGTCATACCACCAGAAGGTGGTGCAGAGCCAACAGAGGTTGAGGTCCAAGGCTGGGCCCCAGATGTGCTGGTGCCCGGTGCCATGGTCAGCTGAAGTGGGACAGGAGGTTCTGCTGGGACCTCCCAGCCCATACAGCCTATGGCGTTGCAGTTTAAACCCGCATATGGCTTAGTGATAGACAACAGCATTCAGGATTACCTACAATAGTATGCATAGATATCATCATCAACCCAACACAACAGATTGTATACATTTGCAGAGGGAGCACAACACATGCATATATACTGCATGACATCTGTACAATGTGTAGTAGACGTGTGACCGCAGCTATGAACAGTTGCCCATTATTGGCTTGTCACTCGGAACCCCAGACAGTATTTGTCATACCACTGTTTCATGTGACATATGTCCAGTCAGGGATGCGATGGCAGTAACACATCCCTATCATCATGTACTGTCTGCAATCCTCACACTATGCTCCTGATGTGCACAGATGTATGTTCAGTGTGTAACACAGGAAACAAATGGTTCCACACACTGACCAGTTCACAGATGGCCCTACAGATGGGGGTCCCTCACAAACAGTACTGTTATGTCTGTATTAAAACATGCAGAATAGCCATTACCACACAACATGTTAAACAGGCAGTAGTGTCAATGTAGCATAGCTACACTTACATGTTGTAGTCATGTGGGGCACATCACCCTCCTGTCTTTAGGCTATTTCCCACTGTGTATGATGTTTGAGATACATCCGGATATCATCTGTGATGCCGTTTCAGAGCACCACATCCAGGTACCACTCACAGCAACTGTCATGGCCAAATACCAACATGATTTTCCTAGATAGTGTACTGTGTTTATCATACGAATAGCTATGGGAACACCATCACAGCTGTTCCACATGCACTCAGCTAGAGGAGGACTGCAATAGCTGCAGAGGACATCACCTGATCATGTCTATCACTTACAATACACATGCTGCTGCTGAGCAGGTGTACACCTCCACATCCACAAGAGAGTGTGTGGGAGGGACAGGCAAAGTACACCAGAGAAGGGCTTGGAGACTAAACCCTAAGCATCGTCTGCCACATGCCTAACAGTACAGGGGTAAAACCCCTGACTGACTAGGCATTACTATTACATGTGCATGAAGTTACTACATGTGCCACAAAGCCAATATGTTGCTGCGCTGTAAGAACATATATGTGTGTAGGTGAGAGACATCTGCAACAGAGATATAGTAGATATACCTTAGGTGTAGCACACATGGCTGTCCACATGAACGGCTGCCAATGTCACCACAACCACACTCTCTAATGGACTCACATTGACTCTCTTTGCCAGGGCCACAAATACACAACCTAACTACTTAGTTTGCCACACTACAGAAATGCACAGTACTACATGCACCACAGGGGATATCTGGAGGTTCTATGGGCTAGGGCATGTGAAAGTGTTTGACATCTGTTTGTATGCCAATGAGGGTTATACTGGGAGTGTCTGTGGTTGGGAGCATCATAACCCACACACAGACACAAGGTGCCAGTACTGACATGCATGTATGCATTGCTTCATGGGTGTGTAGTGGTTGGCTGTGCAAGATGGCTTTACAAGGCTGGGTGAGGGGTAATCCTTGGCATCGCATCACCCGACAATGGTGTGCAGTGTGGTACAGGGGTGTAGTGTCTGCAATGTCCCACACAGATGGGTACTGCATGATCTGCCCTGATATCCTGGTTACCAATGTGTATGGCCATAGCTTTGCAATGCATGCCATGTCTATGTTTGATAGTCCTTCACATGAACATTGCCTGGGATGTGCATGTCCCACAATACTGTACAGTGACATGTACAGGTGTACCTGGTTTGGCAGGCACATGTGTACACAGACTGTTATCCCCCGATATGCTAATACTGGCAAGGTGTGGCGAAACCTGCTTATAGTCAGCAGGTCAACTCTGCACCTGCATTGATAGCATGATACAGGTATTCCCTGGTGTCAGTGGCATTGGTCCATACAGGGAACATGTGTATGGCATTGTATGGCCTCTGTGGATCACATTTGATGGCACCACATATGTTGCAGGCATCCAGTGGGGAAAATAGTGAAGGCACATTGTCCACACATATGTGCTTATTGTACTGCTGTAGAGGGTTCCATGTCCTCTGCAGCCCACTGCATTCACACCATGCCTACTATCTGTCATCAATGTGCATGGTACTAGCAATATAGCAGGATATTCTAGGCAAGTGTGTTTGTGTATGGCACATGGGTGCAGGACATATACCGGGTACTAGTAGGGTTGCATACTTTGTTCACTAGACCTTTTGCCAGATGTAGGGGTATGGCTTGCCAACACAGTCCCATGTCTGACTGACAGCTGTACTCTTCATGAGGTGACCAATGTGTCATAAGACGGGCACCATATAGTAAAACTACAAAATCCACTCCCCAACATTTCCAGTGGTTGGACACTCACAGCCACCTCTACACAGGCCCTGACAGCCAAACCACTCACAGCCACCTCTACACAGGCTCTGACAGCCAAACACATACACTGGACATGTTCTGTATTCAAACCCCTACCTACCGTATCACACTGCAGCAATACACTTTTAGGGCATGCACTATGGCAAATACTGGGTTACAGCACTCCTACAGGTGTATTCCTAGGTGGGTGACAACAGCAGGATTGACAAAGGTGGTCATGTGATTTGTACAGAGAGTGCATACTCTACAAAGCACTGCACTTGTCACACACACACACACAAACACACACACACACACACACACACACACACACACACACACACACACACACACACACACACACACAGTTAGCAAGTCTGAGATTAGAACACTGACCTAACTACTTTATCACACTACAGCATTACGCAGTTATAGAATGTGCTACCAAGATTACTGGGTCACAGCACTCCCAGAACTGTATTTCTAGGTGGGTGACATCATCAGCCTTGCCAAAGGTGGGTATAGGAATTGTATGGAGTGTAAACAGTCAAAAAGCATTATTCAGTCCTCAGGCAGATGGAGACAAACATACACAAACAGTTGGCAAGTCTGGGATTAGAACACTGACCTAACTACTTTATCACACTACAGCATTACACAGTTACAGAATGTGCTACCAAGATTACTGGGTCACAGCACTCCCAGAGCTGTATTTCTAGGTGAGTGACATCATCAGCCTTGCCAAAGGTGGGTATAGGAATTGTATGGAGTGTGAGCAGTCAAAAAGCATTATTCAGTCCTCAGGCAGATGGAGACAAACAAACACACACACACAGTTGGCAAGTCTGGGATTAGAACACCAACCTAACTATTTTATAACACTACAGCATTACACAGTTACTGAAAGTGCTACCAAGATTACTGGCTTACAGCACTCCCAGAGGTATATTTCTAGGTGGGTGACACATCATCATCCTTGCCAAAGGTGGGTATAGGAATTGTATGGAGTGTGAGCAGTCTAAAAGCATTATTCAGTCCTCAGGCAGACGGCGACAAACACATACGCACAGTTGGTAAGTTTGGGATTAGAACTCCGACCTAATTACTTTATCACACTACAGCATTACACAGTTACAGAACATGCTACTGAGATTACTGGGTCACAGCACTCCCAGAGGTGTATTTCTATGTGGATGACATCATCAGCCTTGCCAAAGTTGGGTATAGGAAATGTATGGAGTGTGAGCAGTCTAAAAGCATTATTCTGTCCTCAGGCAGACAGAGACACACACACACGCCAGTGGTGGGAACAGAACACTTGCCTATCTACAGATCACTATTATGATACTACAAGTCGCGCTACAGAGACTACACATTTCAAGACTGTCAATATGACCTTCTAGAAATGCAGACATCAACAGGGATGCTGGCAGTTAAGATGTACATACCTGTGAACCTGTGTGTTTAAGGTAGGAATCCATCCTGAGCTGGAGTATGCCCATCTGTAGAATGGACGACTACTATCACTATACAGGGTTACAATGGCCATGCCCATACACATAGAGGCACATAACTAACACAAGGTGTCACTGGGCATGCTCACACACTTCGTAGCACAGGGCTGTTTGGGATGCACTCTGATTCTAAACACGGAAGGCCACAGTGGCCATGCTATTACAGTTAGACTTAAAGAACACATTGTAATGGACTCCAGTGTTAGTAGTTGTCATTGTTAGCAGGAATGCTGCACTACATATATCTGACAGTGGTCTTATACACAACATCTGCTGCTGTCCGTCACCTTAGATGTACAATTCTATACTAAGCACAATACTACCACTCACAGTGATATCTTGCTAGGAGTGGCAACTGCTTGACCAACACAATGAGCCAATGTCCTGCTGTAATTATGAGGTTGTCCAGTGTTTGTTATTCTGGGATGACATGACTGAAAGTAGACAGGCCTTTGTCACATAGCACATGCATCCATGATTCAAGGGAGTGGAGATAATACCTATGTTGCATTCACCCATATAGTGCCATTCCAAGGGAAATGTCCTAAACACAGGATAACACCCTAACACCTAGAGGACAACTGCATTGTATGCTTATGCTAACCAGTGCTAGATGTGTAGCATTTGTAATCACAGCTGCTCACTGTAGATCCAACAATGTGGAATACTGACATCTGTGCAGTGAGGAACACCTGGCTGAGGGCTCTGTAGTGCACAATAGCACTACCACCATATACCTCAGAACCAGACACGTGGGCCATAACACAGGTACGGACCGCTCCAGGTGGTGGTGTCCCCACATACATAAAGGCCACTCACATGTACTGATCAGTGCTCCCACAAAAGGCATCACAGATGAGTCAGGTGCAGGACACAGTGTCAAAAGCTGTATTCTAGGATGTAATGCTCAGACACCACCATGACCTCAGACCACCAACACACATCTATACATGTGGTAGGACATATAATAGTACAACACCATGTGACCCCTGACCAGTGGACTGTACCTAGCTCTACATCAACTGTGCAGAATACCCATGTACTGACACAGTGTTATGCAAGGCAATGATACCACTGTTTGTAACCAGGTCAGCTGTACACATACCAGGGGCCCTCAGTTATTTACAGCATTAACAGATGACTGTTGCTGTACACCAGTAAACACCCTCATGTTTGGATATGACATACATGTACCTGCCCTGGATATGTACATGCCACACACATACAACATGTATGTACATAGAATAGCTATTGTTGTCCTTTGTGCAGACAGGTGGCTACAGCCATTCCACACATGCACATGGAATGTAGGTCCATGGCTGCTGAATGCTAATAGTACATAAGGTGTGATATCAATGTTGACAGAGGTAACATTCCCTCTGTACTGGTCACCCATTGCACCTATCATATCATACAACAGTCATCATGTCATGTATGTCATTACACATGTCCACCAATTGCAAAGCCTACAAACATGCCCAAATGACAGGAATGCAGGACCTACACACATGTACATGTAGTGGTGTGCATTCAGATACCATGCATGTGCAGTTGCTGATGTATGCACGTGATGTGTGTCTGAGTACATCATGCAGTTGCAATGCAGCCACACCATTGCCAACTGTATATGGTGATATGCTGAAAGTATGGAAAGATGTACCTCAGGTATGGACAGATGTTTGGACATAACTAAGTGGTGGGGCATCTTTGCAGATGGATGTTTGCTGAGGACAGCTCACAGGTGTGGCACAAGCTGTCCTACAATAACCTGTGTAACCGCTAAGCTATGGTTTTGTTAATTGAAGGGGAACACACACAACAAAGACAGCGGTCAGGGTGACACCGAAGGTAAATCACTTGACACCTGTAACAGTTAAGACCTCCCGTGTGCATATATCAGCACAGTTGCCAAAGGAAGCATCAGTACACTATGTAATGCGTGCAATACTGCTGTAAGTCTGTCATACATATCATGAGATAGGCAGGTGTTTGATTCACAGTACTGGCATGTGTGGTTATGTGTATGCCCATATATGTCACATATGGTGGGGAATACATCTTAGTTGTTACTCACTCTCCTGTACACTGTTGTAGACATCTGTACAGACTGCAATGTAGAAAGCAGGACATAGGCAGGGGTGTGTATCTCACACATGTGAGATATCTGTATGTGCGTGACATAGGTGTATTCAATAGTGAATGCCACAGTGTGTGTGTGTGTGTGTGTGTGTGTGTGTGTGTGTGTGTGTGTGTGTGTGTGTGTGTGTGTGTGTGTGTGTGTGTGTGTGTATGTATGTATGGCTGTCTGGTCCCTGGAGTGAGGATGTATGTTACCATAGTGAACTGATAAGACCCCTCCCCCCATCCAGGCGATGCAATCTACTATCCGTGTTGATGTCCCTGATCTTAGGCCATACTGACTACCTGTACATGTGTAATCTCTGTGGCATGTCATGTAAGTGCACAGTACTGTAATGATGATTTGCACATAGGCAGGGGTCCTCATCTCAACACTAGCAACTGTGTGTGTGTGCGTGCGTGTGTGTGCGTGTGTGTGTGTGTGTGTGTGTGTGTGTGTGTGTGTGTGTGTGTGTGTGTGTGTGTGTGTTACTGTGTCGGTGAATCCGTGAGTGTGTGGGTGTGTTACTGTGTCTCTGAATACATGTGTGTGAATACCTGAGTGTGTGGTTGCAGTTGTGTGTTCGCATCCTGTCATGGGAATGTGTATTACTGCTTCCCAATGAGGCATCAAGCTTCCCACTGGCCTCTACCCTTGCCATCAGCTAAACCGCTCTCTTACCTCCCCACTCCATGTAACTGTACCTGTGATGTCACCCAGTATGGATGTCATGTCTGTAGTCACAGTAGCTTAATACACAGCTATCATGCTCTTGGATCAGTAGATCTGTAGACATGTTTGGAACGTGGGACTTTCTAAATGTGATGTGGAAGCTACAAGGTGCATGCTGGTATTTTCATACATACCTGTGAGTAGTCCACATTTACATATGGGACACTAACTGCAAACACTGACATCCACCAGCACATGCAATTAGACCTGCAAGAGGAAAGCAGAACAGCATGACCAACATGCAGTTACTGCTGTTACACAAGATACATACTGTTAACAGTACAAAATGCATTGTAAACCTGTACTACATGGTATGTCTGCTGCCTGTCAACAGCACACAACAATTGTAATCTACACTTATCTTCCTAATCTGTTCATCCTGTGCATCAGACTATATGAGCATGTCCCTGCACCGATGGTGTAGATGACAGGGATGCGGCACAGGCATCATCATATGCACAGAGTGATAATGTTTGCCAGAGGCCTAGGCTGCACCATTGGATGACATCATGTGTGTGGGTTATGGCCTTATATCTAATTGGGCATGTGTGGATGCTATGCATGTGTGTTTTGCAGTGCCCTACATATGTTTCCGGTGTATGCGTGTATGTATGCACACAGTTCTGGCATGTGTCTGGCATACACAGGGTTATTATTGACAGTTGCGGACTGTACAGGCCAAGTTTTACAGTTCACGGTGTCCGGCCACGGCCACGTGACCTTTGCCTGCCAGGGGTTGTACGGGCACTACCAGGCAGAGGTGCAGCTGGGGTACTGTCTGATGACACATGTCCACTGGAACCATGTCCCTGTTGGGACCATCCAGGGCCACTTGCACATAGCCTACTGTGTCCTGGTGTGGACAGCACAGCACCAGCTGCACTGCTGCTGCTATCACCACTATGGGAGCAGGCATGTGAGGTAGCTCGTTTACATAGACCTGAAACAGGTGATGTAGCAGGCCTATGTCCACATGCCCGACACCTCACTCCTACCAGATGTTCCAGCACAGACAGCTCACGCTCGCGGATTGTCATGCCACAGTCAAGGACTCCAACCATGTCACCCAATCGTCTATCCAAAGCTTCAGCAATCTGCTGTTGAGCATTTACCATTGCCCGGATGTTGTTGTTTAAAGAATGGACAGCAGCAATCTGAAGTCTCTGATCTTCTCTGTTGTGCTGTTCAGCACGTGCCTGTGCCTCCATTACAGCATGAAACATGCGTCTGGTGACACCAGCTGCTGCGCTCTGTCTTGCAGGGGCATGTTGGCCAGAGGTCTTCCTACGAGCAGCACTGGCCACATGCCTCTGTGGGGCATCACCAGCCAGTTGGCTGATACCATGGTGTGCCGGCACACCTTCCATAGCCTCCACACTTTCCTGTTCCAAGTTACCACATGCCAACTTTCCTTCCTCTATGGCCACTGGTGATGGGGTATGTGTTGGCATGAGATCTGTGTGCGGAGATGAGGGGGATATAGGTGGAATGGCAACCAATGGAACAGATTCAGCCCCTGACAACCCTGCCTGTGCCTCAATCATACATTCATCGTCACTGCTAGAGTCTGTGGGGACACTAACATCAGATGGACCGTAGGAGAGGAACGCACCTATATCACCTGTGAGGGGCAGACAAGAACTGTACATTACAATCTATACAATAGACACACACACACAGACAGACACACACACAGACACACACACAGACACACAGACACACGCTATGGCACCCAACATGCATGTGATATGATAGAAGGCATGCGACATGCATGTGATATGGCAGACGGCATGCAGCTCAGACAATAATAGTGGTAGTTATCATAAATCCCTGGACTGCACACAACAGCATGCATGTGTCATAGCAGAAGGCATGCAAATTATACAATCATAATAGCACTTAGCATACATTCCTGTGTTACACCATGTAGACCAGCACAGGTTAACAGTACACCTTCCTGATGTGTGGCATATGACCTTGACAATCACATGTAGTATGACATGTGATCTGCTAATGTGTGCAATGACATGCATATATGTTTAACACAATGGTGTCCTGTCAAATATACAGTGAGGTAATGGTGTCCCAATGCAGTGTTGTCTGTCCACCCTACAGATATACTGCACACATTTAGCTGATGTGCATGGCCATTGCAGGGAATCATGATGTGTCTCTATTGCTGTACAATGTGAGTTTCAGACACAGTTCATCAGATACAATACATATATACTGTGGAATGTGACCCACGTCACTGAGATGTATACACACTAAACCATGATGTGGAATATGTGACACAGCTCACTGAAGGGTATACGGATGACACCCCTGCATATCTGCAACCATATTGCTGTTGCTGGGCAGCTATGGCCAGACATGGCAAACTCATCAGTACACCATGTCCCACATAACATCTGTGTACCACACACACACACACACACACACACACACACACACACACACACACACACACACACACATGAGGAGCAAGGATGACAGTTATGTCCGACACCAGCAAGGGGTGTATGTATGTGGATACTTTACAGGTGACTGCTGTCATGCCGTGACACACTCAAGATTTTCAACACATCTTATGTTATGGATTGATGTCATGCCTACACAAGATGTGCACAGGCCTGTAGGATGTCTAGTGTTCCACAGCTGTAATATAACCATCACACAAAGGCCATAGTTGGACCACGTGGAGCCAATGTACGACAGGGTGTACACACAAGCACATCACGTCTACTGTGTGTATTGCTTCATGTCTCTGGCCATCCTCCATGGCCATGTGTGTACATGTGTTGGCCAAATTGTTGTGACGGGCATCTATTTCTCATGTCTGTGTTATCCCATATGACATAAACCCATAGATGTCATATGCTCCACTGATGACAGGGTTATGCAGACAAAGGGTGGTATGTTTGATATGTGGGATATGTTTTTCAGGATAGTTAGGCAGTGTTGCAGCCAGCACACTATATGTCATGGACATGTCAGATAGCACATCACATTATGTGACATTCATAGCAGGGGTATGATCCACACCGGTGAATTCTGTGGGCTGGCCATACTCCAGCTCACTGTGTAGTACTGTTTGTATTCCCCACATGTATAGTTCTGTTCTGTAGTACATGTCCTTACAGTGAACAACACCTCCACCATTGTATGCACAGCTGTCCACACATCTGGCAATGACAGTTTGTGAGGTTTCATGTTGGTGTTTCACATAGTTTGCAAGCATTGCACATGGGTAGCCATTGTGATGCATTGCAGGTCCGACCTATATATTGTGACAGGACCATACATTATGTGTACATGTGGTAAATGGCCACATGGCAGATAGATCTGTGCATTATCATGCCTGATAAATAATAACAGTCTCACCGGAAATGGGCTGCTGTCACAGCAGAATGCCAGAGGTACCTAAATATGAATGACACAGCAGTATGATCATTATCCACGCCTGTATGATAGCTACAGGGTGCAATGTGCATGTTAACACATACGCCAGTACAATAGACTATACTATGGAGTATGCACACGTGTGCATACACAGAGTAGCATACTATAGTATGTGGCATGTGTGTATACATGCCTTGCATATGATGTTACATTACATATTGTACAGTGACACGTAACTATATAGAATATAGTTGTTATATGTGCAGTAGTGACTTACCAGGCAACTCCAAGCTCGGTGGTTGAGAGACACCCTCCTCCATGATATCAGCTAAGGCTTGTTGATGTTGTTCTGCAGGTGTCCCCAGGTTGGCCAGTAGCTCCTTGGTACGTGTGAGTGGGAGCTGGGTTGGTGTCCCACCACCTGTTGCACCTTGTTCGATGGCAATTGCATTTGCACGCTGTTTTGCCTATCTAATGAGGTCTGTACAGTGTCTGTGTACCTGCTGGTATGTGCGGTTGTGGCCACCCACATCATTAACCCTCCTGCGAAGTTCCTGCCACAGGGCATCCTGCTGCTGTGCATCCTGTGGCACATGGCTGAACAGGACATCATGATTGTCATGTAGGTATGGGATGAGGACCTCATCCTCCAAGCGGGTATAAGGTGGTAGCCTTGCACGCAGCATACCTGGAAGACATAATGATGGAGACAGGTCACAGTAACTCACAGAGATGTACAGAGCTACAGCTGAACATACATGTGTATCACATTTATTACAATTAAATAGTTGTCTTTGCAAATCTACATGACAATGACACCACTGACATGTTTGTGTCATACACATTTGACACTCAATGGTGATTGGATATTATCACCATATATGTGTGTGTGTGTGTGTGTGTGTGTGTGTGTGTGTGTGTGTGTGTGTGTCACCTGATTACATTACTCTTACTCCATGTAGATGCTGTCTTGATGTGGGCATGTCTGTTTGCCTGTAAAGGTATTCTTACCTATCAGCACATGCCTGGGCGTGTCCACATTAATGTAGTTGACCTTGATGCTGTGTTTATGTCACATATAAAGACTTACACTGCCTTAACGGACATGACCTGTGACCCTGCAGACTTGCTCATGGAAGGTTTTACATGTATGTGTTTTGCCATATACATCTACATGGCACTGTACAGCAGTTCAACATCCTGCTATGTATAACCTGTGTTGCACATGTGATATACATGGGACACTTGCTAGCCCGATGGTATTTGCAGGGATGGATATCAACTATAGCATGTATGGTCAAAGTCAACTAGTAGGTTATATGCCCTGGGCCATGTATGAATCTAGGATGAAAGGTTACCTAGCTGTAGCCGACAGGTGGGTTTCTGGGGCAGGTGAAGCAGTGCCACATAACTGATCCACAGGGTTAATGATACATTTACCATGAGGTCATCACACCATGTCTGAGAGGGGGCAATGTGCAGCTTTGCTGGACAGCGATGCATAGTATGGCAGGAGTATGTAAAGTATATGGGACAAGGATCTGTCCAGCATGTGGTGATCCTTGTACTAGGAAGGCGGATGTCCATGAAGTATGTGTTTGAGATCAGGATGTGTACGTGTAGTATGTCCAACATCACTGGGTTGGACATGGCTTTATTCAGGGTAGGCATCATGCTACATAGTGGAGATGGGGATCGGGAAGGCTGGTGTAGGCCATCTGAACATGGCCAATACCCCTTAAAGGAAATATATGCTCTGATATGGGTCACTTGAGTGTTGAGCATGGTTGGACAATGATCTCTATATTCATGGATGGCACCCTGCCATGATTAGGGTTGCCACATACGATTACCTGACAGGTGTGGTGATGTAAATACCACAGGAAAGACAACTGCCCAGCTGCATTCCTTACACACAGTGTCCATTAAGTTGATCGCTGCCTAGGTGTTAGTTCATGGGTACAGGGTTATTAACATAGGGGTGACAATGCAATATGTAGCTGTCAGATTGTGGCCATATGTCACACACCTCACCCACAAAGCCCATTATGTATGTTGTCCAAAACATTCTGAGTCAGCTATTGCTCCTAGGTCATAGTCATTCGCATACTTCAATAGGCAGATGCCTTCTGTTAGTCTGTGTGGTATAAGACTACAATGAGGGGGAGTACAATGAATTACCCTGTCTTATTGTAGCTGGCACTGGTGTAATGTGCATGTATTATTAAGACACCTTCTGTAGTGTTCGTTCTGCCAGCAGTTCTGTTGCAAAATAGTCCTGTGACATAGGAATGCACATCTAGTATACTGAGTGTAGGTGGTCCACGGTATGGGTGATGATGTGCTATGACCTGGCAAGGTTATGATATGCAGTGTGAAATCAACCTTACTGTCATCTACATCTGTACTGCTGACATCAAATAAGTTGATCAAGGTTCATGGCCTTTCAGACCAGACTCAGCAGGGTAATAGTGCAGTACTTCCCATTATCAGTGGTGTCTCCCCCTTTGTGGGTTGCGATAACTGTTGGTGTGCACCATTCAGTGTGTACACAGCCTGACATGAAGCTATGTTTTACATGATGTGTATGTGGAGAGCAACTTGTTTTGCCATATGTGTACGATACAACCTGGGATGTGGACAGGTCCCATGCAGCCTGAGTGCAGCTTGTACCTGCATAGTTGTGGTTACAGGGGCTCTGTAGTGTACATGGATATATGATTGTGTACCTGTTGGGGGGGACAATGTGTTTATGTTATCCAAGACTCTATCTGGATTGCTTATTCATGCTCAGCACTTGTTCAGAACTTGTAAGCACTAAGTAAGCTACTAATTACTATAGCACTCAATCTTCCTCATTACCTAGAGGTAAACAGTTTTTGTACGTACTTTTCTCACTTGCTTAAAGTAAAACAGCTCTTGTACTCACTTTCCTCACTTATCTAGGGGAAAATAGTTTTATATTCAGGCATGTCCAAGGGTCAGCTCCCAGTGTTCTCTCCTGTCTATCTGATGAATCTGGGCATCTTGAGACAATGTAGAAATTGCCTCATGTACACAAACAACCCTCTCCGCCTACCATCCAACACTACAACCTGTGAGAGATGCACTTATCTAGCCAAACTTGAGGTAAAGCTCTCTCCAACCAAGACTGAACTTGACAGTCATGTGGAGAAGGTAAACATTTGCATCACACCACACTCATCACATACTCTCACTAAATCTACACCACCATAATCCACACATAGTAACACAAAAACATTCACAGAGGCTCTCAATAATAATCTGTCTAAGCAACAGAGACCTCCAAAGCAGAAATGCACAAGCAGCCTCCATCCCCCAACACAACCCCAATGACACATAGCCCACAGACTCAGTGTGCCACTCAACCACAGCCAATAGAGCAAAACAACGTACCCAACACACTAGTCATAGGTGACTCTATAGTCAGGCACACTGATGTCCCACTCACCAGGCTAAACAAGGAGAAGGTTACTGTCAGCTGCCTGTCGGGTACCAGGATCCGCCACATAACCCACACACTCAGGTCACTCCACAACAAGTACAAATATGACTCTGTCATTGTCCATGTTGGTGTGAATGACCTGAGACGTACCTCCCTGGACTACATGAAAAGAGACATGGAAGAGCTCTCCGATCTTGTAGCCCAGGCAGGTATGACCCTAGCCCTGAGTAGCATTCTGCCATCGCCCAGAATGATACCGCAGTATGAGGACAAAATGATTGACTTCAACAATTGGCTAACCTTCTGGTGTCATTCTAATGGGATCCAGTATCTGTCTGCTTGGGATGACATGGTTGACAGACTACGATCCTTTGCCACAGACGGCCTGCACCTGTCACCCCTGGGATTCTGGATACTGGCTAAGGCTCTTGCTGCCCCTATAGTGCCTTCTTTAGGCAAGGTTCAAATAACATATTCACCACCATAACAGGAACAGGCAAGCACAAACTGAAGGTAATGTTACTCAATGCTGGAAGTCTAAATCTCAAAATGCACTCACTTGAGGCACTCCTTGTAATGGAGAACATTGGTACCTGTGCATTGATTGAGACCTGGTTCAAGGCTCCAGAGAGCACCCCTGCACTACCAGGCTATAACTTATACCACACTTTTTGGCCATGTAACCTGGACCAAAGCACCCAAGGCGGAGGTGTGTCCATAATCATTAAGGATATCCACCCCTCCAGGCTAGTTGCTTAGCACAATGCATCCGAGGTTATCCAAGTGCAACTATCTCTGGACTAACCTGCAATCCAAATTGTAGCTTGCTACAGATCCCCCACCATGCCCCAAGATTCCCACTCCTCTTTTCTTGATGTACTGGAAATTATTAGGGTTCAACCAAACAACTACCCCGCCATTAACTGGGAAAACTACTTGTGTACCAACTCATTAGGCCAACACTTTCTGGAATTCATAAACTCCAATGCCCTGGATCAACTTATCCACACCCCCACCAGGGGCAACAATATCCTAGACTTAGGCATTACCAACATGAGTGACCGGTGTCCCACACCTGAAGTCAACTACTCGTTGGTCCGCTCCAACCATAAGCTAAACACCCTTGATATCCACATCCCGCCCCCCCCCCCCATTAAGGAAACCACAGTATAATATTTCTACAAAGCCAACTTCATGCTTCTTAAGACAGAAGTGGTGAAATTCATGACACCCATGCAGATGGACAATACAGTTACAACTGCTGAATCCTACACAAATGCACTCTATAAGCACTTACACGAGTGCATGGATCGTGTTATCCCAAACAGAACCAAGATGCTATCCTCCAAAAAAAGGAAGCCAATCTGGTGGTCTCCTGCCATAAACAAACTGTACAACAGAAGGAAGAAACTGTTGCAAAAGAGAGTACAATCCCATGAGTGGAGGAGCTCCCTGGTCAGCCTCAGTAAGAAGCTGAGATCCCTTATATGATCCTCCAAAGCTAGCTACGAAAACAAAACCACCAATAATTCCAAGAACAACCACAAAGCATTCTATAGCTATGTCAAAATTCTCAATGGCAACACCCAGATTTGCTCTGAGTTACAGCACAAAGGCACGAACATTACAGAACCAACTGATATTGCCAACATCCTGGCAGATAGGTTCAGTGCTACCTTTGCCCCCTCTCACCACCTAAAGGGCCCATATCTATACAGGAAGAATGCAGAGTCCCTGTAATCACAACTACACAGGTAAAAGCTGCACTCTCTAAAGCCAGTATCACAGCATCCATGGGACCAGACAACATCCCAGGCTGCATTTTACATGAACTTTAGAATGAACTGGCTCCCCACTTAAGCACCATGTTCAATAATAGCCTTGCATCAGGCTTTGTGCCCCCTGAATGCCACACAGCAAGAGTTATCCCACTCCACAATGGTGGCGCCACAATGGACCATGGGACCTATTGCCCTATAAGCCTGACTTGCCTGGTCTGCAAGGCTATGGAGCACATCATCATGGATCTCATTCACAGAGAAATTGGGTACCTCCAAACATTTGACCCCACCCAGTTTGGCTTTGTTAAGGGAAGACCATGCCTCCTAAACCTGGTGGACTTCTTTGAGACAGTTACCAAGGCATTAGATGAGGGTAAGGAGGTCCACACAGCCTACCTTGATCTCTCAAAGACTTTCAACACCATTCCCCATTCTAGTATTATTGACATATTCATCCACCTGAACATTAACTCCTACGTCACTAGATGGTTTTCAAAGTGGCTCATGGACAGAACCCACACAGTGGGAGTTGCATACCCTAGGTCCAATTGTAAACTAGTTACAAGTGGCATCCCCCAGGACTCAGTCCTAGGACCCCTCATGTTTGGTATATACTTCTCTGAGGTGCAGGCAAGCACAGGAGGACTTTGGCTGAAAAGGTTTGCAGACGACTGCAAACTAGGGGCCATAATTGGTTCCCCAGCTGATATAGACACCCTCCAGAAGGGTCGCACTGAGACTGCTACCTGGTGTCAATATCATGGCCTCAAGCTGAATGCCAAAAAGTGCATACTCATCCCCTTTGGATAAGACTAATTACCCACAGACTACCACATAGGTGCTAGTCCCCTACATCCAGAAAAGATAATAAGGGATCTGAGAACCCAAGTAGATAGCAATCTCTCCTTTGATAACCATAATGCCAAGGTGGTTAGAATATCCTTCTACGTGGCCCCCCCTAATCTCAAATGGGTTCACATCCAGAACAAAGGAGGCCATTGTGCCTCTGTACTCATGGCTTATTAGACCCATTAAAGGATACAACACCGCATTTGTTGGACAACTGCAACAGCTTGAAAGACCACAACAGTACCTCACCAAGAGGATTACTGACCTCAAATAGATGACTTATGCAGCCCAACTAAAGAAACTCCAACTGTACTCGGTTGCATACTGCATACTCAGAGCTGATTTCTGCTTGACATACAAGGCCCATGTTCAACCCAGTATTGCTGGATATGCTCCACCTAAACAAAAGCCCTTGAGAGCCACATCCTCTAGGGATATAAACTTAACCACAACGATAATTAGGACATGCTGGTGGGATAGATTCCTGACCCGTAGAATCCCCATGCTTTGGAACATGATTCCAATGTACATCAGGCAGGGCCCCATACTAGCACTCTTCAAGAGAAACCTTGATGGGTGCATGGGAGACAGACATGTACCCTGGGGATCACTGCAGTGGCTCTGCTGGACAGAGGCACAGGAAACTAATGGCTATGCTGTTCAGAGGCACAGGGAACTAACCTAAATGGATGGCAGAAGCCAACACACTCTAGCTAGGCTTATAAATACCATTGGGCAGACAGCCTAGTTCCTACCTATGAACCTATTACATGTCTTATTTGCATGGATAGTTAACTAGCTCTTCCATTTTACTTTGCTATCATGCTGATAAACTGTCGGGTGACTACAAGTCATATGTATCCTGTTATTGTGTATTGTAAATGCCAACAGAATTAACTAATGTTTGCCTAGCATAACAGTAATGCTATGTAAAATGTAATACATATCTGCCTACAATACTGTACATTACACAGTTGTTGGCACAATATCCCACAATGCAAATAATAATTGCACAGTAGGCCCACCTTCGACATGTTATTCTCAGTAATACACCCATACATATGCCTACTGTTACAATATATCAACATATACTATCCCCTGTTATAGTACATACTTGTTGGACCAACCCTGCCACTGACAGCGGCTGGAGAGGAATTGTTGGGTTCAAAGCCCTTATATAGCATCTCTTGTGGTGTATGAGGTGTTTGCCTTGTGACCTACAGCAGTACACACATAAATACTACAAGCATTACTATGCTCAACAATACATCACTACAAGATAACTGTTTCCACTATATGCATTGCGTACACTTTCATTATTACAGAACAGGTACTACATACACAGACATACTGAGTGTTCTACATACCTTATTAGTAACCCGAGGTGTCGTTGACTGTTATTTCAGTCCTTTTCAGTTTGTGTTTCAATCTTCTTTGCAATGTTCTGCTGGTATATACAGATGGTTTGAATGTGTGACAAGCCATCCTTTTATAGTTAAATATCAGTAACATGTGCTATCCTGACCACCAGTTGGTGTTGCAAAGTAGTTAATTACATGCACATCAGCTGTGCAGCTACTCCATTAGCCAATACCATGGCAACAGTGGTGTATAACTGAGTACTCCACTTGGGCGTTGTCCCTTTGCCTTACTTTCGAGGAAGACGGCCTGGATGTGTTGTTTGTGATGTATAGCAACAGCTATATGTAGACAAACAGAGATATATTAGCTTCATGACTCACGTGTATTTTGTGTAATGGCTAGAAAATATTGTTCTATATGTGAGTACAGCTGTTATATTTCAGAACATTGCTACTTATGCAGGGTTTGTTTGTACCCGATACTTCTGCGGATGTTTCAATCTGGCAATGATGTTTGAGCAGCTCAAGGCTGTACGGCTATGCATGAAATGTTAGGTGGTTTACTGTGTGCTCACCAAACATCTTTGGTTTGGTGTACATGTGTATCATACTGTGCTGTTAATCAGTAATTGGTAACACTTCCTGGTGTACACACAACCCTCTGAAACGGGATTAGTGCAAACAAACCCTGTAACATCAGCAGCTGTTCCATTGTATAACAGCAACTATTTCACATAGGGCCATATTAGTGTCTCTCTGACAAGGTTAGTTAAGGCTTCTGCAGATGTCATACAGTGAGTGAATGATTTGTGATGTTATTACAGTTTGTATTGTAATTGGTTTGGGTGTGGGGGAGATGTTGGTGGGTGTACATAGCAGATGCAGGTGTGTAGGAACTACTTTTATACATAATCGATATGTGCGTGAGGGTTCCTTCCCTATTTGAACACCTATCCTTTAGTGGACTAATACTATGGTAATTGCAGGCTGATTTATTAAGGCCTTGTTAATTGGTTCCTGTATAACATGCAGGTGACGTTAACCCTTGAATCCTTTCGGCAGTACATTGGAATGTAATAAAGTGTTGCTACATGAAAGCTGTCTGTGTATTTCTGTCATACATATTTGCAGTCATTGGAGTTGTATTGGTGACTAACCCTCTTTGGCTAGGGTTGCCACCTTTTCAAATGGCCATAGTGGGACATTTTTGGAGCACACATCAGATTTTACAGGCCGACATAAACCCATGGTCAGTACAAAGGATAGAACTTTCCTTTTTTGCCTAAATAAAAGCTTATTCTTGTAGCAGTTTAGTTGCTTATCCTGTTTCTTGTAACATGTAGGTATTTTAGATACAGAAATAACTATTTTATGCAACTATTAAATTACATATGGGACATAATTATGTCCTACAATCTTAGGACATTTGCCATTCTTAATATTTTTGGTCAGGACACAACCACCCAAAGAGGGACTGTCCCCTCGCAAAGTGGGACAGGTGGTAACCCTATCTTTGGCTGATGTCCATAGCACATATTTGTAATAGTGTATAGGCATATACTCTCCATATCCTTTGTTCATAAAGTTTGGTCATGGCGGAATGTGTGATTGCTATGGTCCATGTTATACTCATATATGAACACTTCAACCACTGTATACGGGATACCTATGAAATCCCAAATGCACACAATTCCAACGCCCAGAGTACAGGGCCCAGACTCCCAAACCCCACATCACCGAACACTCAAACTAGCAACAGTCAAACTCGCGAAAGTAACACAAACACAGAACACACACACGCAGACACAGACACACTGCTACCCACCACATCCAAACCAACCATCCTACACTGCATATGAGCAGGTGGGCAAGCCCTCCTACACCCCCCATGTGGAGGGCTGTGGCTGCACCCCCCCTACTTTAATATTCTACCTCTGAGATCGCACAAACAGATGCACAAAGCAAACCCACACATTACAGTCCCCCAGAAACACACATCACACTCAGAACACACACTTACACATACTACAGCCCTCAGAAACACACTTACACACAGTAACCTACCTGAACCGCAACACCAGAAGCACTAACTAAATGTCCCTTAACATCAGGATTTTAAAACTCGTGCTTCTGGTGTTTCGGTACTGTGGTCTTTCCATCTTTAAGCCTCATGATTATGCACGTCGGTATGTCAAGTATTCGGTATTTGGTAGGTATCCCATTTATATGTACCTCCATGGCTGTGTAGATGTTGGTAATCTATCTATATATCTACCATATATATGTATATCCCTATATATCGACATATATCTCTCTCTCTCACCCTCTCTCTCTCTCTCTCTGTATATATATCTATATATATATATATATATATATATATATATATATATATATATATAGCATACACCTTTCATTGGGTACATGGTGATTTGTCCTATTTCCACACATTCCTCCCTTTGTGTTTTAACCTGTCAGAATACACAACTGCTGTTGATACATCTCAGGTAGCTTAGTGTTAGGTTCTTGTGAAGATTGAGTACATGGTTGTATGTTCTAATCCTCTCAGAGCAGGCACTGGTAGTGCAAGGGTGATTAACGCACCTTTCAGTGGTTGTGTGTTCCAAATGTTTATTATTCTGTGGAATACTACCTATATATGCAAGCTGTGGTTAAGGTATACTATGTAACATATAAATCATCTCTGACTTTATTGGGATTTGAACCAGGACTGCACAGATATTATGCAAATGCTGTAGCCATTACACTATTGACATTGACATTCCTTCTGCCTATTTACTATGTTCATGAGCTTCTCGAAATACCAACATAACACATGAATTGAGAGACTATACATTAACATCCTAACTACATTTGGCATAGCCCCTCACTGATACACTTCAGGGGAAACCTTGATGTGTGACTGGGCAACAGTATATACACCCCTGGGATCATGTGTCCCAGAAACATACAGCCAGGGTGTGGGGGAGCCACTCCAGTTTTATAGCTGCAAGACCTGTTGGGGAAATTGAATGCTGTTGGGTTGTCATGTTAACATGCCCTTTTGTGATCACTATGTGCCCCTATCACCCTACAGCACCCCAGTCTTCAACAGCTTCCAACAACTCTGCCTGGAATCACTTCATTTGCTATGCTTGACAGAGGCTCATTTACTTCATTAATGGTACAGGTAAAGCCACCACACTGTAGCTATGCTTCTAAATGCCCTTGGGCAGATAGCCTACTACCTATCTATGAACCTCTACAGTGCAGGCAATCTCCAACATCATATGTGATTATACAAAGTTTTCTGATCACAATATACAGTGTAAAATCACCATGTAGTCAGACAACAGTTAAGTACAGCAATAGCATACAGACTACTGATACATAATCACTCCAAAAGCCTATCCTGGAAGCTAGTGGATTTGTATAGGTTTCTGGCTTTGTATTGCTTAACAGTAGGTTACCTACAGGAAAGATGGGACACAAGCACAGATGGGAAACATTCCTGCAACAATACCATACCAATTTGCATGTGTACAGCCTAAGGCTTTGAAATGCTGGGCAAGGCTATTGGCGCCCCCATGGTGCTATTTTTAGGCAGGTCTCAGAGGTGAATCTCACCTCCATGAACTGCACAATAGCGGAATCAATGAGGATTAGGCTACTCAACACCAGGGGTAGTACTCACAACATGCACGCACTCACAGCACCCCTCAGTATGGACAACATCTACATCTGTTCTGTGACTGGGACTTGTATAAGGCTCCTGTGAGCACACCAGCACTACCAGACTACAACCCATATCACACATTTCAGCCACTGAACATGGACTGGCACAGACATGGAGGGGGTGTATCCATATTCATCGGGGATACCTACACCTCCAAGTTAGTGGCCAGCATGATACCTCTGTGTTCATCCATGTGCAGCTAACATCAGCCACGAATGCAATGCAAACTGTGAGCTGCTACAGATAACCCTCCATTACCCAGGAGCAACACTACAACTATCTGGAGACAGTGGTAAACATGACAGTCTTACCAGACACCCTGTTATTGGTCAATGTCAGCTACCCTACACTTAACTGGATAACCTACTCAAGTATTCACTTCCAGGCCCAGCACCTCCTGGGATTTATCACCTCATATGGCCTGTATCAGTTAGTAGATGGACTAACGAGAGGTGAAAACATACTAGAAGTGGTAATCACTGACATGTGCAACAGGTACACTACAGCAGAGGTAAACCAGTCACTGTTTAGATCTGACCATGAACTATTCACTGATGATTTCCACTACCAACCATCTCCCCCACCCAAGGAACACACAGTGAATACCTTTCCTACAGCTAAATTCACAGTACTAATGACAGAGGTGGGAGGTTTCACAGCCCCCATGCTCAGGGATGACACTGCTCAAGATACAGACAGAATTACAAATGCACTCTATAAGCACCTACAAAGATCTATGGGTCATGCCATCAATGGTAAACCAGGACTCGCTACTCCTACACAAGGACACCAGTCTGCTGAACCCCTGCATTATACAGACTATACAACAGAAGTAGGACAGTAGTCCAGAACAACAGCAAATCCCAAGACATGCAGACATCCGTGACCAGTATTAGCAAGATACGTATGTTACTCATGTAATCATCCAAGGCTGACATCCACAGGTAAATAGGCATGGATTCAGAATATGACCACAAATGCTTCTTTGGCTATGTCAAGGATGTAAGCAGTAACACACAGATTTGCACTGTGCTGGTGCAATATTGCACTGAATATACTGTCCCTACTGATATCACCAACACACTTGATGATACATTTGGAAATTTGGGAAACCACACACATACATATTAACACATGAGTGGCAGACACTATAATTCAGACGACGTAATGGGTATGTGGGGACTACATTACATAGTGATCTTTCCTTTGACAATCATATCTGCGAAGTAGTTAGGACATCCATCTATGTAGGCCATCTGATTACTTAAGGGTTTGCATCTAAACAGACTTAGGTTATTCTGCCCCTTTACTCATCACTCATCAATCCCATCATCGAGTATGATAACCCATTTTGGATGTACCTCAGAAGATACATCCGACAGCTGGAAGGGCCACAAACGTACCTTGCAAAGAGGGATAATGCCCTCAGACATGTGTCCTATGCTGCCAGACTGTATAAACTCTTGCATTACTCAGTGGCATCTCGTTTACTCAGAGATGATATTTGCTGGCCAACAAAGCCATGTCCAAGTCAGGCTTAATGGATAGGCTCCACCTATGGGAATCCATGTCACAGTGAGCCACAAACTGTAATGAGCTACACCTTGCCACAATCATAACTGGATGATGCTGGAGTGACAGATTCTTGTCACGGGTACTACTCATGATTTGGATCTACATCCCTGATTACATTACACGGAGCTCCTCACTAACACTCCAGGGAATCCTTGCAGAGTGGGTGGGGAACAGTGGATACACCCCAGGGATCCCTCAATTGGCTCTGCTCCACAGAGGGACAGTTAGTTAATCAATGGGGTGGTAACAGCAGACACATTTTGGTTAGGCTTATGAATGGCCTCGGGCAGTTAGGCATGTACCTACCTATGTACCTATGAACCTATACATACAGTATCGACACATGCTGATAGCTTAATTTACTGTTCAAGTATTGACTTACCTTGTGCCAATGGCAGTTGTGTGAACAATAGTTGAGGGCTGCACACAGTAGACCACCTATACATGACAATTTACAGGTGGTCATGTGTGTGTGCCATCCATGTTTGCTGTGTGTGCAGGTGGAGAAGAGTGTCAGTCCATAGGTGCCTACACTGTCAGTGTGTGTGCTATACGTTCCCTCTTTGCCAAGGCATGGGCATACTGGGTACGCCTCTGTCTGCCTACTGGGGCTGGCACAGGGTGTTTGTGGTCTGATTCCCCCTGTGCCTGTGGTGCCCTTCCAATGGGGGTGGGCTGTGAGGGCCTTCACCATTCTGTCCCTGCTGCAGCTGTTTCTGCAGGATCATATTGTGTAGCATGGCACATACTATGAAGATGCGGGCACACATGCCTGGAGAGTACTGCAAGCCTCCACCAGATATGTCCAAGCAATGGAACTGTGATTTCAGCATCCCGAACACACACTCTATGATGTTTCTGGTTTCTACATGTGACTCATTATGGCATTCTTGCATGGGTGTGTGTGCATCTCTGATGGGAGTCATCATCCACGGTTCGAGTGCATAGCCAGCATCCCCCATGAGGTGGCCATATGGGATGTCCCCCCTGGCAAATACCTGATACAGCTGTGAGGCATGACAGATGTGGGAGTCATGATAGCTTCCAGTGCTGCCAGCACACACATCCATGATAATGTACTGGGCATTGCACATGACCTGGCAGTTGATGGAGGGGTATCCCTTGCGGTTTATGTAGTGCCTACCCTGCTCACTGGGTGGTGTCTTGATGTGTATGTGCTTGCAGTCTATTGCACCCAGTACCTCTGGGTAGTCTGTCACATGGTGGAAGAGACTTATATTGCTGGCCAACTCCTCCTGCATTCTGGGGAAGTATATGTGCTCATTGCCATGTGGTAACATAACATCCAGGAAATGGTGGAGTACCCTGGATGCTGATACCTGTGAGATCCCCATGATATCCCCAATTGGCCTTTGAAAGGTACCTGTGGCTAGTATTCTCAAGCTTACCCATACCTTCTTGTCCACTGGGATGGGTTCACCTCTGTTATTTCTGGCTCTGAGGCGTGGCCGGCACAGCTCAACAAGTTGCTGTATGGTGTCCCTGTCTACCCTGTAATGCTCTACTATCTCCAGATCATGTAGCCCCTGGCAGGTTACCATGGGTCTGAACACTCTTCTCCTCCTCCGGTGGTTGTCAGCATTATCCTCCATACCACCGTCAGTCTCCAACACATGCTGGTGAATCAAAGCTATGGCAGTCCCTAACATGTACGTATTAAAAGTTCCCTGTCTGTATACACCAATGATGCAGAGTGTCTGGGAATACACAAGTGTGTGAGGTGCTTTTACACTTTATGCTATTGTGCAATGGATGCTGCTGGTGTAATTGGGTGTGCATGTGCAATTCCAGCTGCAGGATGTCTTAATTATGGGTTTTACAGCAGGTACAGCTATTGTGGGGCCTTTGGTGTTGAGTTACATTTGGCTGCCATGATTCATCTATTGCCCTTTACTTCATTTTTCCACCCGATTCCCCTCCCATTGTCAGGCATGCATCCAGTTGCCGGCTTTCTTGTTTTGTACTTTTCCCAACACAGGATTGTGTAGCAAAATCTGTTATGTAGCTAATCTACTGCAAGTTTGCTTTGTTCTGCTGTGACAGTTTTCTTTTCTTTGCAGTATGGCACCTCCCCTTTCCTGTTCTGCAGGTAGCTGCTAGCAGCCTTGTTAGCTGTTGTCAATGGCCCACTGTGGGTTCCTAGGTGTTAATTACTCATTTGTACTCCAATTACCATGCTGCAGCATTTCCTTATTGTCTTCCCGTATCCTTCCTGTTTCAGCTGTGGTGCGTGCTGCACACAGCTGTTTACCGTGTTTCGAGCACATTTTCATCCACGTTCACATGTACCTTCAGTTAACTTGTGTGCTCTCAGCTAAGGAAAGCTATGGCTACTTCCACACCCCTATCCTACGGCTTTGCTTAGCAACACGCAAACCGGATTAGCAATGCTCCAACATGCTAAGGGCTAAGGTGGCGCACCCCTCTCTTGATGTCATCTTTATCTCCAGGTCACACCTCGATGTTGTATCGCTACACTGTGAGGTACATCCTTACACCAGTGTGGATTTTGTGATTCAGTATTACTTGTCTCATTTGCATGGCATTGACTACTAATTCCTAGTTACCGCTCAGAACACTGCCATAGACCCTTAGCAACCCTTGCACCATGGTTGTGGTGTAGCATGCGTGCCATTGACTATTATGGGGAATTCATGAAATGTGTTACATTACAGTTTTATTACATATAAATTTATTTTCATTGTGATCCCGTTTGCACACCGATGCACTGCGATTTTACTTTGCGTTAGTGTGGCCATGACATTAAATGGTCTTTTTTATGTGTTGTGCATGTTTTTTTATGCCAATGGCTATATATTTAGCCATTGGCATATATTAACAGTATAATACGTGAGTTTGGTCCACTGTCATGGCTCTGATTTTATGTTTGAAAAAATGTAAACCGTTTTTTTCGGTTTACATTTCTGCATGCTTACGCTATGCCTGCACCACTTCATGAATCACTATATACCTTCATTTGCATGCTTCAGTGCTGCTCATGGGGTAATTAGCATACATGTGCTTGGAGCTGTGCAGCTGTGGCATTCGCTGGTAGTGCACGTGGAAACCTGAATCGCTCGGCGGCCATATTTGGTGTTAGATCGCCAATGCTAAGCCTGCGCCTGGCGCAAGCTTCATGAATCCTGGGGCAAATTTTTTTGTAGCCACGAATAAATCAAGTCCTTTAAATAATCCATAATTTAAAAAAAATGAGTAACAACATGACAACACAAGTCATATAACTGCTAAAAAAATAAGCAGTAGCACACACTCATAGATTGTGCTACTCTAAAACCTAAATATGACATAAATCTAAAATTCTTTTAATTGTTCTATTTAATAAATATTTGAAGAAGCAGTTTTCAGTTAGTTTGATTTCATCTTAGTCTGAGCCCATGATCCCTTGGGCTTTGACTTTTCTGGTGGTATTTCTATATTACTTGTTTGTTTCTTTTACTATATATTTCTTAACTTGTAGCCCATTCTTTCAGATGACCTGTTAAATTGAGGCTCTATCTGCATGAGTTGCTGATAGGTCAGGTGAATGGAAAAGATCCCATGGCATTCACTGAAAAGAGTAGAGGAAATTTTCCCTATTCAGTACTGATATGTCCCTTGAAAAGAGGCCATTGGCCTAGTGGCACTTACTTGTTCAGCAAAGTGCAAGTAAAATAAATAAATAAATAGCAAGAACTTTCTGTGAGGATTTTGGTGGACTGCTGTTCTGTTTCTCCACTCGTTTATCCAGTTTGTGGTCTGTTTTATACTTCTGGAGTCTAGTTTGCTTTTGTGTGGAAATGTCAAGAACAGGCCCATTTCCCTTAACCAGTTGTCAATAGACTAGATAAAATATAAATAGATATTTTATGCACTTCTGAAATGCACTTGTTTAGTTTGTGTTGTCTAATTTATGCTTCATGTTCTAGAATACATCACAGCACAGTTTGACCATGTTTTGACTATGTTTTATTGTTACAGCAGGCCACTATGTAGTCAAGCAATAGTCAATAAAAAGCTCATTTTCTAATTGCAATAAGTGCAGATCCTCTTAGACAGATGGGAGAGTGGATTGGGCTTTCAATGGGTTCTGGAGGACAGTGGCAGAGTGGGTTAAAAAGTATCATCTGAGATTGCATGCTGAAATTGTAGAATACTTTTCCTAGGTTGTAATAATCATAAACTGGAAGAGCAAAGTGGAGAAATTAATCTATATTGTACAGATATGTCCATAGATGAATGTTAGGCTAATGCTCTGAAGGGTCATTTTAAGCTTATCCAGTATCCCATGGTCAACATCAAACCCTGTACTTTGCATTTAGGCAGTAAAGATCATAACCATTATGCCAAAACCACCCCCATGAAAAAAGATTACTGTGATAGCTGCAGCACGCAGGAAATTTATCACCAATAAGTATTTTAGCATATCCTTAGAGGAATATACTCCAGGAACAGAGATGTCACATTTACCTTTGATAGCTCCCTAGTTGGGACTCAGCTGGAGAACTGTGCTCAATTCTAGTTTCCATATAGGTATAATGATAGGAATATAATCAAGGTACAAAGAAAGGTTAACAGGATTATAAAAATAATGAAAGGTAAAGGTTATAGAGACTATTTTATTGGAGCCAAAATCTATTGTCATCTGATGATAACCGAGAACAGGGACGCATTATGTGAGTCCACAAAAAGAATTAAGGGAGAATGTCCTGGTATATAGCTCAACAGCAAAGGGTGGTGGAACAGTCCTATCAAATAAAAGGGAAACAAATCAACTAGACATTTGAAAGTCAATTTTTGATGGAAAGGTTGGTGGAAAAAGCAGCATGTTACTTCAGGTAGAAGTGCATGCTAAGACCACAGTGCCCTTAAAGAAGTCTGGATTCAGGGTAGGCTAAGAGGCTAATTTAAAGATACCAGAAACAGAAATATCATATACTAGATAAGCAACTCATCTTTTAATGTGATTCACTAAAGTGGAAAGTAACGGCAGGCCTGTAATAAACATGTATATCAAGGAGCTGCTGAGGTCTAGTTATTCAGAATCAGCTTAATTTGCCCATACTCACAATATTTTGGAGCATCTGAACTTTATTTAAAAACAGATGCTTATCAGTGAAGACAGGGATCTTTAAAATAAATGGCTGCATGTTATTATATATGACAAATGAAGAAGAAGCTTTCAATTTTCCTGTCGTGATCAGTTACAGGTGAAAGTCTGCAAGTGTTCAGCATCAGCTTTTGTTGTCATTTTGTAGCTGGAATGTGTTATGCCAAGTTCAGAACAGAACAGACTGATTTCATATGCCAGCTGTTCAGGTTACTTATCAGCACATAAAAATTAAATTTCCAAATGAAAACCTATCCCTGTTAGGTACTGTTAATTACATGACAATAACCTGTGCCATGCCTCATGCCTAAATATTATCACCTAACACTGCATCCACGGGATAAGGGAGAATGTCTGCTTAATGAACTGTAGCATCCTAATTGTCCACACTTTTAGTTCAGTTCAGATTAACATTGCTTTCATTCTTGTGTTGTCAGTTTGTGCGTCTGCATCACTCTAACATGCATAAAGCCTACTTAGTATTCCTTTCAACCTATAACACACTTGTTTTTTCTAGACCAAAATACAATACCTGAAGGTGGTGCATTGATTTCGCATGCTATCCAAAGGCACCACGTATACCAGTTTACTACAGCATTAACAGTTTCTAGCCTTCATGATTTTCAGTTATTCTGATCATAGTTATAAATAAGAATAAAGTACAAATATGATTGACAGCTGATTCATTTTGGAAATCTTGCACGTTGATGAAAATATTGTTCGTTCTGTCTTTCTCCTTTAAAATACTTTGAAATCTAGAAAAGTAGATTTTGATGACTGAAAAAAGACATCTTTTTCCTTTGAGTCCACATCCACCCCTCATCCAGTAGTTTAACTGTAGATTTTAATTAATCTATAGTTTCTCTTTGAATCATCTCACAAATATTATGTATCAGTCCCATGCATTTTTTCTCTCACTCTTTGCTTTTTGCAATGTCTTTTCATGAAGGTTGCTCCAAAGATTAATCACTCTTCCTGACAATAAAGTTTCTTGATAGAGGACATGAGCAGTCATGTTTAAATACTAAAGCCAATCAAGTCAGGAAAATATGAATGTGTCATTCATCTTTTCTTAAAATATCTACATGGATACTATGAATTCTCAAAGTAATTCAGATTTTCTGGCACAATGAACTTCGGTTCATTTTTCTCCAAGAGTCAGATATATTATGCAATTTTACTATAAATTGACAGGGCTGATCGTTTAGACCAAATAGTACTTTTTTGACATCTGCTGATCTGCCACTGTCTGTTTGTATGCTATAAAAAAATGCATCCTTGAGAAGTCCATATAGTACTCTAAAATGAGTCCTCTCCCATATGCAGACAAAGACATTGTGATTGCTTTCAGTGGTGACAGTTAATACATTCAGAAGGGTCTACTTTAAATTAAACGAAAGTGGAATCCATAGAATACGAATCCGTCGACACATAAACAGTGAAACACAATAACGTCATACACGCGAAACCACAAAATTTAAACATTGAAACCGCAATAGTCGCCAAACCCCACCGCCAGTAATATACTACCTACACAAACACAACAAAAAACACATACATACACTAACCAAAACCATACTACTAACCCTAAATTAAAGCACCAAAACTCCACTTGTAACCTTACACTAAACCCCACATACACAACTATCTATGCACTACCCTTAACCCCTCCCTAACCATAAGGTCCGTAACTACTGCACACTTACCCTACAGAACTATACCCACACAAAATAAATATTCCACACACATACACTTAACAAAACCCTATACTAAACCTTGTATACCTATTTATGTACTTACCTTAACCCGCACCCTAACCCTAAGGTCCGTAACTATCGCACACTTACCTTACGGAGCTATACCGTAGACGGGCCAACTATGACAATTCAACATTTCCGATTTCGCTATTTAGTGCTTTCGACGTTTCCACGTTTCACTGTTTATGTGTCGACGGATTTGTATTCGACGGATTCCACTTTCATTTAATTAAACTAGACCCCATTCAGAATACTAAGCAAAATAAGCATGGATGACTCAAAGATTAACCACATAAGATCAAACCACAGAATGTCGGACAACATGCAACCAATTACTATGCAGGGATTAAGTTTCCCTGAATTCCTCACATCTCTTGATACTTACATATATATATATATATATATATATATATATATATATATATATATATATATATATATCTACAAACTCCAAGATCAAACAGCAGTGGGAAAGGGCAAAAAAGCATTCGTCATTGTGCCACAATCTTGCACAAAAAGTGAGCAGCTTTTTTAGTACTTCTAAAAGGCTAAAGGAAATGCATTTTGTATCCTGAGTTTTGACCTTTTGTGGTTGATCTAGTCATCTTTTTTTCCCCTTCAGGATTCAGAATGTATCATAATGGAAGTTCTCCCTATGCAGCTCTGTAATGCAGCAGACATCCTGCATATATGCTTGCAACCTCACAATGCACAGGTCCTTGTATTCCATACATGATATCTCCTACTTCACACTATATGGATTCTGTAACATGCCTATGTCCTGTGCATATATCTGTTCCTTCATAGTCCATGGATTCTGCAAGATACCTGCATATTTGCATGTGTTTGCTACCACACAGTGCATGAATTCTCTAACATTCGCGTACCCTGGGCATGTGTTTGCAACTTCAGAATGTACCGATTCTGTAACATAGCTGCATTTTTGACTGCCTTTGTCACATCACAGTTCATGGATTCTCTAGCATGCCTACATCCTGTGCATGTCTTTGCACCTTTGCAGTGCATGGATTCTTTAAAATACCTCCATCTTCTGCATTTGTTTGCTGTATCACATTACTTTGATTTTACAGCATGTCTGCATCCTGTAAATGGGTTTGCCTTTTAACAGTGGTTGAATTTTGTAACATGCCTGCATCTTTTGTATACATTTATACCCTCATAGAACTTTGATTTTGCAACGTACCTACATTTTTGTGTAATTGTCATCAGATACCCCTTTGTAATTTACCCTTCATATCAAGTGGAATGCTAAGAAAGCATGGTGCTTCTTATTAAATTGTCCATGCAACAGACTACCTTTTGTGCAGTCTTATTTTAGCATATTTATATTAGTAGTAAAATATGTTGTCTTAGTGCTTGAATTACTTTCTATCTTATTTAGTTTTTCTTATCTTTGGTTAACACCTCTTCCCTCCTACACATAAATACCTTGAATACAGTGTGCATGCTTTGTCTTCTTAAGGCATTCTAACCAAGCTGTGATTAAAGCTACACTGCAATCAGAAAACATTGAAGCAATTAACAAGAAGACTGCAAGAACCATAGGTAAAGTATGTCTTCATTCCAGTGTTAAAGATATATTGTTTTTGGGTTGTCTTTGTAACTGCATATGTGCGATATTTTACCTAAAATGTTTAGTTTTTGATTCTCCTTGGCTATGCCTTAACATAGCACTTGGAAAGGTCTACCTACTCAGATAACAAATAAACAAAGTCAGGGTGATGTACCAGGAAGAGACACCTGGATGCACTTCTATGAAGCACAAAGAGGAATTTTTTCCTAATTGGCATGTTCAGTTATAGTGATATATCCACTGGGAATCAGTTATCTCACCCACCAGGGTCTAACAACCCCTCATTAGTTTTTAACAAGCATCACTTAACCAATAAATAATGCATTTCAGCTGAAATAACTCACACTATACATTTTCCTAAGCTTTAAAATCATACAAATGCAGTTTTGTAAGCTATCAGATCTAATGGTGTTTCTTTCAAAATACTCTCAATCAAATAGATTTTTTATAAAATCAATATACTTCATTCACAACATTTCACTTTGGCAAGCACATGACTGTGAATTTTATTATAATGTTAAAAAATGCTTCATCTCATTTTTAGAAGTTACTGTAGAGACAGTAGACGTGTTAAACAGGTCATAGGCTTACTAATAATATTGTCAGCATTAACATGCTGAGGAAATCATTGGATAGTAAATAACTGAACAGAAGAATAGTGGAGAATTGGGATCGATATACATTGCTATTCTTGTATAGCTTAGATTTTAAGTATTCCTTGTAGGCCTGGAAGCACAAGATTGCTGGAATATGTATGCTTTCTGTTCATATGATCATACTGTCTTACTTAACTGGTATTTGTGGTTTTATGTTAATTGTAATTGTCTGGGAAAGTGCTCTGTTTATGACAGAAACTGTATTTGAGTTTTATAGAGAACTGTGTGGCCAGGATTGATGAAGATGATGTGACATCTACACTTTTTTTGTGATTCAACAACAACTCTAACACAGGGTGGCACAGTGCTCTAGCACAAAAAGACTTGCAGCACCACCTAGGGTTGACTCAGCAGCCATGCTGAATGCTAATGAGGCATTCTTGGAGAGGCGCATATGCTAATCTGTCATGTGTTGTCTCCCACAGAACCACCTCCAAGAAGGCATCTGCACCACGTAATTCAAGAAATAGCTCAGCCGTGTATTAGGGCATTGCCATACCCACCACATCATGGTATTGAAAGCAGCAAAACATCCATGTACAACTACCTACCGCAGCTATGCTATGGGTATCTTGGTGGGAGGATCCACTGGATAACAGGGGTATAGTCAACCTAAGTGCTTTAGTGGCACCAACAGCAGTCATGGGATGAGAGGTGGAGGGATTCACTACATGCCAGGAAATTATAGTTAGGTGCCATAACTACACTGATGTCACTACAGGGGTCAGGATGGTGGGAACATTCACCAGATACCAGGGGATTAGAATAAAGTTCTTTAACAGTATCAACATCACTACACGGATCGGCATGGAATTCATTAGACACTAGGGAATTATAGGTAAGTGGTATAATGTCACCAACACTATAATGGGGATCAGAGGAATGGGGGACACACTAACCCCCAGGGCATTCTAGATATCTGCTGCAATGGGTCTTCAACTATTACAAAGATTTGGGGGAGGGGGACCACTGGAGGGTAGACAGGTTATAGGTACAGGGACTGGGGTTGTGTGTGTGAGTGCTTGTTCAAATGTGTACTTGTGTGTGTGAGAGTGTGACTGTGGAGAAGAATGCCTGTAACTACACAAGCAGCAGTTAACTACAGTGATGTGTAGATCAGTAATGATCTGCACACCACAGTAGTAAATGCATTTTATAGCCATGCAAATTAGCTGATAAAAAGGTCTTTCCTCATCATGGTTAACATATCTCTGAATCTTAAATCAGCTTATTGTGGGAGCAGGGCATTTTTAGCACAAGCCATATGGCTAACACCAGGTCCTTTACTGAATCCCCACTAGTTCCTAATGTTTTCCTGTTTTAAACAGCAATGCTGAAAGGCTATGTATAAATGTTATACATTGCTATATAAATTAACGTGGCTTGCACTAAGTCATATATCACAGCTAGGGTCTACAGTGTTAAGATCTATAGTACTGCCAAAAATAATATGCAATAGGTAGTTGGCCTTAAGATCATATGATAAATATGTTCTGCTGCTTTTGGTGATAGATGACATCTGCCACACCCAAATAAGCTTTGCACTAGTCAGCTGCAGAGAAGAATTGCAATTGATATTCCCACCTTGATACTGGTCCACTGCCTTCCATTGCTGTTCTCTTCTCTTTGTAACTTATGCAATGCAAAATCACATATACATGCAAGCACTTACATACACACACACACACACGCACACACACACACACACACACACACACACACACACACACACACACACAAACACACACACACACACACACACACACACACACACACACACACACACACACACACACACACACACACACACACACAGTATCTCCTACCAAGGGGTAATAATATATGTTCAGTGCCAGCACTCTCTTTCCTGTCTTCAAGTTTTCAAAGTAGCATGCTTCCACCACCCAGACTAGTCTGACAACTAAGAGCACACTTACTGTTTACCCTTTAAATAAGTCAGCCATTAAATATTTTTATGGTAACAGTGGCTATAATAAGTCATTACTCAAAAGGCAGAGGCCAACATTTAATATTACACAAGTTCTAAAAACACATACCATTAGACTAATACATAAACTATCAGACACAATCTTTGAGAAATTAATAATAAAACTTTTTACTTGAAATAGGTAGAGCTAGGCATTAAACTTTATATAATTAAATAAACAGACAACTTTATACTTGCACAATGAAATACAAAATAAATGAGTTTAATCAGAGAGACAGCAAATATAAGTTTATGTTTTATCATCTTCTTTTGCTCTATGGATACCAATAGCTGAAGATTTACTAAATTTGATTTACATCTTACTTGCAAGCTAAACAGTAGATATTCACTCTTACAGACAAAATGAATTCCAGCCTTTAGCATCTGTCACAAAACTACATTCCACTGTGTATATTTTAAAAGCAAAGTGAAAACTGAACTAACTGTTGCTATCTCTCTTTCTCTGATTAAAAAATGCAAAGGTTCTTCAATTCCTTTCACTTTAATTCCAAACGTCACATTTCTTGCTTTCCTAGGCACGTAACTTTGAGGAAAAGGAAAGGTCCATATAATGTAATGTCTAATCTGACATGGAGTAAAATTTCAAGGATTCTAAGCTTTTAAACTGGAAATATGTGCACATTTGGGAAGCTAGTATAACTTTTTAACAGTTTAGCTGTGTGCCTCACTTAAAGCAATTGCATTTAGTCTGCATAGTTCATATATATATTTTTATGTTGTATACATTTTTATTCAAGATTCCCTGGAAGTGGCAATCTTATTTTATATAAAAAAAATTATGTTAGCTTGATACAGCCTTTCTGCATGTTTTACTGAAAGTGAATAATACGTTTTTTTTCAGCCTGTTACATTAGGTATAACTGAAAGTAATATATTCTGCATTGTAAACAAAGGAGTTACATCCAAATCAGAACTCACCACACTGCAAACATAGAAATACATTTTCAGAGTTTCTTTAAGAAGTGAAGCATGCAAACCTAAAGCACTAGCAAAACAAATCACAAACATAGGCAAGCTTTTGAAGTTAGGGTAACTACAAGTCCTTCTGTAGCTACATTAGGAAACTAAGGAACAATACCCTATAGTGCTCAGAACTTACCTTAAATGAGACCACTCACTCTAACCCAGTAGTCATTAACAATGTACTAGCAAACAGGTTTAGTGCAAACTTCACCACAAAACATTTATCTAAACTGCATATATCCCAGAATTCCTTATATCTCCTATCATCACTACAGAATGTGTTCTGAACGTGCAGTCAAAGACCAAAAATACTTGCTCCTTGGGAACTGACAGCATATCTGGAAATGTCCTAAATAACACCAAACATGCCTTGGCAAATCTCTACTCAAATTTCTTAACTTAAGCTTAGTCACAGGATTTGTTCCTGAATTATGGTACACCACAGTGCTAATGCCGTTGCGAAAGGGTGGAACTACCATAGATTGGAGCATTTATAGACCCATGAGCATTATGAAACTAACCTGTAATGCTGTGGAGCATGCCATAAGTAATCTCATCAGATATTATGTCAAATATCTCATTAGGCTACGCTCTCAACAGCTTGGCTTTGTGAAAGGAAGATGCTGCCAATTAAATTGGCTATATTCTTTGAGATGGTCACACATGTTACTGATATTTAACTATAAAAGAATGACTTGTCACACATTCAAACCATCTGTATATACCAGTGTTGACAGTGGTCCCAGTGTTCACAGAGTGTATCCAAAGATATTGATACATACTCCATGCAAACATTGTAGCCAAACTAGATGTTTTGAATATAGATACTTAAGTGGTAACATGAATAGCAAACTGGCTAAAAGTTAAAACCAACATAGTTTGCATGTTCCTCATCTGAAAGTATGAAGGTAACCAGCAGAGTCCCCAATGGGTTTGTCGGAACTCCTCTTTTTCAAAATTTACTTCTCTGAGCTCCAAACTGACAATCAGGACCTCTGATTAAGTAAGCCTGCAGATCTCTACAAATTGGGTGGTATTGTCAAAATCCCTTTGACACGTGTACCTATAAAAGAGCTTACCCTAATTAATACCTGGTGTGATAAAAATGGGCTGAAATTAAATGTGGTAAGGTATGGCATCATTTCATTTGGCGAACAACTTTTACTCTCAGTATACAGTATAGACAATACTCTACAAAAATGTCAGGGGCGTGAGTACCTGGCCTGACAATTCCCTCTCCCTTGATCTTCTTGTGGCAACTAAAGTTAGAAAAGTCTACCGCAATTAATAGTCAAGGATATATCATCCCTATGTAAAGTTCTCATCATTCTCTTATATTCAGTATTGGTTAGATCAGTTTTAGAATAGAATTCCCCCTACATGCTATACCTCGCTCAACATATCAAAGAATAACAGGAAACCCAGAGGTTCCTAACTAAGAAGATTTCAGGCTGCAAGACATTGAGCTACCAAGAAACGCTAGATGCTCTATCCTTTTCCTCAGGATCTTACAGACTCTGGAGGTGTGATCAGTGCCTTACCTACCATACCATAAGAAACCCAGTTGTCTTGGATCCTATATCTGTGCAAGTCTTACAGCTTAGCAAACACCAGAACCAATGACCTACATCTATGGCAGCAGATTAATCAGAACCTGAAAATGAGACATAATTATGCTGCACTTGCCCATAACTGAAATAAGCTGGCCCTACAGATAAAGCAGTGGAATATGTTATAATCCTTAAAACAAAAGCTAGATAATTGGATTGGCACCTTAACTATACCCAGGACTAGATGACCTAGCCATCCATAAGAAACAAGGTACAGCCTGAGGGTGGGTATGGTGAAGGCATTGATGTGTGTAAGACTAAGTTGCCCTGGAACTCTTACAAATATTATGGATGGGAAAAAAAGATTAGATTCAACACAATTATGAAGGAAAACATTAATTAAATTTAATAGTAATTACCTTAACAAAGTAACCAAGCTTGAATCTTTATTAGCACTGTACACTCCTGATATTTACTTAGAATCAGAAACTTAGTTGAAGCATTTTATTTTGAAACATAAAACTAATGTCCCAGGATGCAACCTACTAAAGGTTGCTACATGGCATAAAATGTTTGTATGTAAAGGGCTCATTCCAGGGCTGAGAACTCCAATTTAAATTCCATGATCTGACACCTCATAGACCTTTTTTTAACCCAGATTCTACTTTGTGTTGGAAAGAATATATTCAATGATGTGCCTTCCTCAACCTTCCCTCATCCTTTTCCCTTGAGAGTCTGATTAAGCATAGCTCAAGAATAACATATATTATCCAGCAGGACATCATATTACTGGTTAACTTCAATATTGATTTTTTATATCTTGTGGGATTCATCAACTGCACATGTATATGTAATAAGATTACAATAACTGATGAAAAACCTTGCCAACAAAGATTGATCAAGCCTACAGTAAACACAACTGGTTATACAATTTGGTGGTGCTGTATCAATCTGACCATGCACATACATCTGGTATCTTATCTGCCTCCATTAGTGACCATTATCAATCTTAGCATACCCGGAAAGGTAAATCAGAAAGGGTTTCACTTCATATCATTCATTAATTCTTGCTACATCAATAACAAACATCTCTGGGTCTTCTTATAAGTAAACATAGATTGATACCGGTAAATAATACTGTCAACACTGACCAAACATTTGTCTTCTTCCAAAGGCCCTTTTTGTCAGTCCTGGTCAATGTATCAGAAAGCTAACAATTTAAGAATGTTCAGTTGCTTGGTTCTGCTCTGAACTCAAACGTCTGATCATGGAAAGAGAATAAGCCTGCTTCATCCACTGCAGCATCAGGGAAAGACAGTAGCTCAACACTTGGAAGCCTCACTTCCATGACTGCAGTGCTCTGGTCAAACCTTCTGAAAGTAGGTGCAACCAAGGCGACCAAGAAATATGTCAATCCACCATTAAATTCTGTGAAGAACTAAACACATTGTTAAAAGAGGATTCTGGTAAAAATATACATCCCATATGCACATTCAACAGTGGTGACTTGCCTACTATGGTATCCCAGTAAAGTCCCTACAGGATCATAAAACAAAAAAGCTGCTTGAAATGCCAATAACTAGTCCCCGACAACACGTAGTGAGAAAGGTTTTAATAATTAACTGAAAAATGATACTTAAAATAAAACAACAATAGTGGTCAAGCATTTCGTCAGAATGACTTCATCAGAACAATAAAATGTTACAAAGGTTCTCATTTTATACAATTCCTTGTAAATCATTTGAACCAACCAATTAAAATTTAAAAAGACAGTCATAAAAAAATCCAAAACATTTCATATAAAAGGCTGTGGAGTGTAACACTGTATTGTACAAAAATACAAATATGCTTATTGACAATTCTAAACTTCATTAAAAAAGATTTATATAAAACTGATTTGTATAAAACTGAGGAAATCTAGAGGGGTTGTTGTATCATAATTTGCAAGCCCTGAACTTTAATTCTGGTTTGATACTGACAGCATCATTTAACCCTGGAAATTCAGCACCATTTAACCTAAGTTGCCATTTAGTTTCGGCCCTAAGTAATTTATTAGTCCAACCCCCCCCCTCTAAAATCTACCTGCACAACTTCCAAAATGCCAAATTTGAAACTGTGAAGGGGGTTCACTTTAATGTGTTTGAATAAGGCATTCTTTTCATCCTTCTTACTGATACTATAACAGTGCTCATAAATCCTACGATTTAGTTTCCTTTCTGTCTTACCAATATAGTAACAATGACAGGAATTACAAATAGCTAGATAAACAACACCAGTTGTAATACATGAACCAGCTACAAAATTAACATCAATACCATAGGGACCCAATCTAACCTTGGGACTTTCATTAATGTAACTACAATAGTCACATGAACCACATTTGTGGGTACCTTTCTTCCTGCTTTTCACACTGGGTTTATTTTCCAAAATGTTTTTCAAGCTACTCCCAACTCTGTAGGTAAATAAGGGTTCTGGGCCTAATACATTAAAGAGATCCCTATTCCCCTTAAACATAGCCCAATTATTCTTAATAATCTTTTTCACCTCGTTTGATGTTTTACCATATGTGATAACCATAGCTTGAGAAAAATCCTTGAATTCACTTTGGTTAACAGTTATGACTTCTTCATCATCCCCTAATAATGGTTTATATCTATCATTCCAATCATTCATCACTTGGTCCCTAATGTTCTCTACAAAATCTGATGGATACCCCTTATGCAGGAACATGTCCATCACTAATTTAGTCTCTTCCTCTACTAGGGTCCTATTAGAACACATCCTTACAACCCTGACCAATTGCCCCTTAACTATATTTCTCTTAATATAGGGGGGATGGTTACTTGAAAATTCAAGATAGTCGTTGGAAAAAGTAGATTTCCTATGCACCCTAGATTGAAATGAGTGGTTAGGAACATCCTTGAATATTTTTACATCAAGAAAGTTAATTTCATTACAATTACCTTTACCCATAAATTTAAAATAATCACTTATAGTATTGATATAATTGAGAAATGATTCAAAAAATGTATCCTTCTTCCACAAAATAAATAAATCATCTAAAAACCTTAAGTAAAGGTGCCATTCATTTCTGTAACAAGATGTAAAAACAAACTGGTTCTCCCACCCATATAAAACTAAATTGGCAATAATAGGTGCACAACTGTTACCCATTAACTTTCTTGATGGCAAAACAGACATAATGGATTTTGAGATTTAAAACTGCTGATTTTGTTTTGCCTTTAATTTGCAGAATGGTTGGATATCTGAATGAGGATAGCAGATTATGTTGATAGAATAGTTTTTCATTTTCAGAAAAAGATTTACATGGTTGTAGTTTATTAAATGCATAGTCTTAGTGCAGTGTAACCTGGGACCCCAGCATCCAAAAAAAGACTTTCCTTGCTTTGCAACTTGAAGGAAATAGTACTTTTCACTTATTTTTCAGTCTAATATAGAACTTTAATGATAATTTATTAAGGGGTCCCCTTGAACTTTAAAGAGCTTTCAGTGAACGATGAGTACTTTTATTAACGGCTGTACAAACGGGTAAATTTAGTGCTCCATGAAGGTTTTCAGTTGAGAAGTTTGCAACTTCCTGACTTTATACTCACTATTTCTAACCTGACAAATGGAAAATATTCATTTATATGTTGGTCTTTACATTTGTAGTTCTCGGTTGATGGTAGAGATTAAATGCCACTGAAATTACAGATTAGTTTGAACCTCATGTAACCTGCATGAAAATGGCTGTTTTAAAAACTCCTCATGGTTTCTGTCTCAATATTAGCCCATATGAGAGTACTCTATCATATCTGCATTCTGGTGTTAGGAATATACATTGCCAAGTTGGCAAATGAGGAGATGTACACACGCTGAGTTTCTTACAGCTCAAAACTTTTTTAAACTCTGAAATTCAGCAGGTAATATGAGTTTCATTGCCTTTTAACTATAACTCATTTAAGGGAATATTGTCCCTTTTCACATACTACTTAATGTGACACGCACCACCTTTGTTTTGGCTATACCTGTTAAGATTTTTGAAAACATTGCTGCTGAGTTGTAAGTGATCCAGGTGCCATAAATGCTCTTGACCTAGCTCTGGCCTCAACGAAATGAAGAGCAATTAATTTGTCGGGTTGATTTGCCAATAAGGCTTTAGTTTATTAGCCTAATTGAAGAATCATTGTGGAGGTTCATGCTTTCCTGCACTCTTTCCTTGAAAAATTGTTTAAAAGAGTTCACTAGCTAGACAGTTTTCTATGACAAGTGTTGCTTCATATTAGAACAATACCCAAAATGATGAAGTTAACTACCACCAAAACCAAATTCCTGGACCTCATTTCACTAATGTGATTGTTATCCTTCCTGCTCAAAACATTTGAAAGATACAAAATAGATGTTTTGTAGAAAGATAATCAGAAGTACAATGCCCTCTTTATAAGTCAAAAGATACTTTAGCATCAATGCATTTGTCAACAGAGGGGTTGTCACAGCAAATATTCTTCTAATCTAATAATAGTCACTTGATTAAATGAGCTGATTAATCTGAATCTAGAATCTTGACTGTAGAGAACAAGGCATGTTATTTTGTTACGATTCCCATTATAGTTGAAAAAAATTAAAATTCGTCACAACAATATATTGTTTATATAAAACAGATTATTAGATTTGTAGACCAGAAGCTGCAAAACTGCTGTTTAAGACGATATTTGAAATGTGATATAAATGCAATACAAGCAAATACATTTTTATTTGATCAACTTGAACTTCCAGACATAAAATATGTATTACCCATTGGCAGACAGAGCTCTTTGACTATATAAATTTTAGAGGGAATTTGTCAGATTTGCATTAAGATGCTGATTTTCCAGGATACTGTTAAATTTGTTAAGGCTGTTTATAAAAGGAAAACTTTTTTTTTCTGAAATGGACATAAACTTGAGGGACATAGGCACAATATTTGTTGTTTTATTATTATTTAAATCAGTCTTTATTTGCTTTCGAATATATAGGATAATTGAGTTTTGTTGTTTTAATTAGTTGTTGGTCTCTTTAATAGGGAATCAACTTAGATGTTTTTGTTTTTGATTGGCCAATGGTATTGTGTAACATATTGCATAAAAGAGGAGGTCTGATATTACAGGACTCAATGATTAATCATTGGAAGGCATTTTATGCTGAGACGTTTTCTAAATGTATCTGCTGTGATTATTTGTGTAGTTGCTTTGGTATATAACAGGAATTGATTTTGGGAGGAGGCTTTCTCTTAACTAGTGACCTCATTCAGTGAGATAATGATTATGTGAATTGTCATATTGGGTGCTGATTATTTGGGCCTTCATTTAGCTCCTCCTTTATTGAATCTTACTATTCTATTTAATCAGTGGCATCACAGGCAGAATTGCTGAACATGAAGGGAGATGTTATTTAATAATCCTTTAATTTCTGGTTTAACTTGTTTTGGTTGTGAAATAAATGTTTGCCTACTCAATGATATCTTCTTTTTCACTACTTATATTCTGCCTCCTGCAAGCTAATGATCAAATAAGGCCATTTCTGAAAATATTACGCTATCTATAATATATTACATCACTGAACAGTGATGACTTGTTTGCATTGTCTGCGCCTTGCCACACATTACCATTATTGATCTGGGCTCCTTGTGTGCATGAATTGCAGTTTGTTTACTCTTTTAAAAGGTATCAAGTCAAAGATCACTACATTATTTTTAATATTATCTTATTGTGCTTTAAGCATTTAATTTTGGCATATTTGTACATAGTATTTCCTTTATTATTATTTATTTAAATGCTCTGTATTCACAGTGGTATAACCTATGTTGAATGCTGCACAAGACTGATTTTAGACCTTTAACCAATTTTAAATTTTCCTAACTCTGTTTTATTGCCTGGTTGAGAATCTTGTCAAACAATCTTTTGAAAACAATTCTGATTTTAAAAAATTGTATTTGTAACTGTATTAACACAATTATATATACTTAACCAAATATAGTAAGATGATGTACTTCCCCCCTAAAATTAAAATATAAAGCTTTAATAAATATGGGATCTAAGGGATATCGCCAGCTCAGAGCCTCTCAGGCTTCTGTCCTGGGGTCACTGCTTTTTAGCATATTTTTATCAGATATAAGAACTGAGTTAAACATTGGCAAAGTAATAAAGGACTACAGAGCCTTTGTAGAAGATGACTCTTAATTTAATAACCATCTAGCAGCTGCTGTCCATAACACATACAGAGTTGCCTTCCTGATCCATACTGGAGTTGAGTGCATTTAAAAAATGCAGTTGTTTTCCTTTATAAAGCACTTCTAAGACAACTATAAAATGCCGCATTGTGCTACATAACCTACATAAATGCCATTAGGTGCATATGGATATGGTATAGAGAAGATTCCTCACAAACAGAATCAGAGACTCAAATCTCATTTTGCAGCAAAAGACTGCAACATCTCTCTACCTATCTCTTTCCACTGTATCTCATAGCTTCCTTAATAAATGTTTAAACTGGCTTTTTGTGATATTTTTTCTAGCATCTCAGTTCAATGTGAAGTTAATGAAAGTTGCTAGGAATTTAACAAATGCAATTAGAAATAGATGTTTGAAGAATTTCATTAAAACATTTACAATGTGAGAAGAATTACTAGAGAAATATAAGAGCTTTAGTACAGCTAATGTTCATTTCAGTTATCAGACTAACAGACGTATTGGTTGTAAATGAATAAGCCTGCTTAGAAGTTTTTTAGATGTGGGAAATCATCAAAGCTAAAGCAGATGGATGTAAAGACAAATATTAGGTGTTTTATGACCAACGTTAGAAGTTTAAATAATATGTTCATGGACCTAGTAACCCAAATTGCGGGTGGAGATTATGTTTCAATATTTATAACAGAAACACAGTTCACTGACAACAAAATAGACTATTCATACTGTCAGGCTATAGACACTATTGTATTATAGAGGTAATAGAAATGGTGGAAGTATCTCCATACATACATATATATATATATCAGCCATTATTTACAATCTTTTACTAATCAGGCTAGTGAACAGCTGGGATGTATAGCATTGAATATTACTAGGAAAATTTCAACAAGGGACATAATATTATTTTATAGGCAACCACACTTAAGTAAAGAAGGGGTTTTGAATCTTGCTGCTGCACTGAAAAATGCTTTGTAGATGTGAATGAGGTGATAGTTGGAGAACTTATTGATCCCAGTGTCAATTAGGAAATGAGAGATGGCAGACAAGCAATAGCTACCCTTGTTGTTCTCTCAAATTAATATGAATCAGTAGGATATTGGTATCAGATATGTGAAGATCCATATAGTTATCCACGAATGTGCTTTCCTAACTAGGCAGGGAGTCTTTGTAGTCTTCCACTAGGAGTCTGTAGTCATTTATTAGTCTGCCAATGTTTAACTCAGAGTTTATAAACTGTTTTGATACAGATTATTTTGAGGCCTCATAATGTAATTTGGAATATCCATCAGGGTTAAGATCTTCACCTCTACTGTTTTACCCTTTTATATAGTGTTTGCCAAAAGACCTTTTCTCTGCATGTAGTATTAAACACTGAAACACTATATTCCCAAAAGAAAGGAAATGTGTCATTAATTTTGCTAAAATCACATGTGACATGGCCTTTGTTAGTAGATGGATTTTTGCACTGTTGTAAAAGGTAAACCTAGGAGAAAAGTCTACATTTTTAGCTTGCAGTGGATGCTGGGTAAGAGGATAGAAACATTTAACAGAGTGATCCAAAAAGGAAAACTGGCTAAGTGGGTTTGCATTTTAGACAATTAGACATATGATTAGGGTCATCACCGTCACTGCTATTCATATGGAGATGTAAGAGACAAGCATATGCCTTAAGCTAAATGTTAATCATAACATAAAGAAAGCTTCAGGCCTTTGGAAGGAATAGTAATAAGTGATAACACCTCTTTGAATAAGGCACTTGTACAGTAGCCAAGCCCATTAAGGCATGCATATTATGTTATGTATAATGTATGTAAACATAGAGTGGATATAAAAATTGTACACACCTCTGTTAAAATGTTTAATACTTGTTTTCTTACTGTAATTATATATTGTGCTTTCTGGAGCTTTCTCCCTGCATCCATTGGGGATTTTCCCATGACTTTGAACTCCTCCTTCTTTAAAATCATGCAAAATGTGTTTTCACAATGCTCTTAACTGTAACGTATTTTGCATGAGGTATGTCTGTGTGTCCTATGATAGACTGGAGTCCATTTCCCCAGGACTGGTTTCCTGCCTGATGCCTGTAACTGACTGATAGATGGATTCCTGTGACCCTAAACCACATAAATAGACATTGAAAATGAATGAACGCATAACAGAATGTATATTATTTCAAGGGTGGATGTTATTAATTATGGTAATCTCTATAGACTATGTTACTAAAAACAGTAGTTATTCCAATCTTGAATTTACGAACTGGATGTTTTTGGTTCTGTTGAATTCTGAATATGCCCATAGAAAGACCACAGTCAGAGCAGACTTCAAAACAGATCACTTGTGACCAGTATCCCATTACACATATCATAGGGAGCTATAAAACACACATGCCAGCAAGCTGATAGAACACTGCATTGTATGGCATGTCACAAACTGAAGAGATGAAACAAAACACCACATGTCAAGAAACAACTTGAACTATAGCATTCAGATGTAGAAACACGACTTCAAGAAGCTGACAGTGCATAATATAAAGAACAATTACAAACATTTTGTACAGTGAGTCAAATTAGCAGACATTTAAAATATCAGACATTTTATCTGAAGGTAAGCAAAAGTTGAAAGAAACATGATCAACTTGGCTTGCTAAAGCAGTTAAAATATGGGGACATTTTAATGAAGGAATCTACGTAGCAGAAAATGTTTGGGTAAAGCAATGAAGCATTTCTATGGCAAACAGCAGTTTACAGTTTAGATAACCTCTATGCAGTGGCATATATAATAAATGCTTGTCAAATAATATATATATTTATGTGGAAACAATTAGATATACAGGTTCAAATGTTATCATGCATGCAAATAAAAATTGCTTACAAGACCACGGGATTCAGTTTTCATGTAAGATTAAATGCCACGAGTTTAGAAAAAATTACAAAACTGATATTTTAAACAAAAAAACACTTTTGCCCTCTTGTTTCTCTTGTAATTTGCTTTCATTCTTTTTAAAAGAATTGCTATCTACTTTGAATTCATACCAGTATCTTTAATAAAACAGCTGCTGAAAAACTCTATGCAGTGCTTGACACCCCATAATTGCACAACAAGCTTTTCTGTCTTGTGTGGCTGTAACAGAAGTTTGTTTTACAGCTGCATTCTCAGTAGGTATCCTTGGATATTATATAGTCAGCCATTTTATACCTGGCTGTAAAGAGAAATTAGGAGATGTTTTCATATGTGTGGTACAAATGTATTCACCTAAGCACATGTAATGTGATTATTATTAATTTGTTTCTAAATGTATTTTGTAATAGATCTACAATCTATTCTACTAACTTTCTCTCAGTGCTTTCGCCAATATCTTACTTCTGTTTTGCAGTCTAATGTACGTGGCTAGTTTGCTCTGTTCAAGTATGAATGCTGAGTTCCTGTTGCTCTTTCTATTGATTTTCCTTCTGCCTTAGGATGTTTTTAAGTCTTTCAGATTTTTTTTTATAGGAGAAATATAGTTAGGTGCAGCTTTTCAGTCTGAAAATGTTATTGAGTCATGCCCACACATCCAGAGCATAAAATAAAAGGGAAAGATTGCACAACGTGAGTACAGACGATTATTAGTTAATAGCTCGATGAGAGTCACATTCAAAGCTGCCCGGTGACGTATATGCAACTGTATAGGTCTATACAAATCTGTCACTCTAAAATACGTAATATGTTTTGTGAAGTAGAAATACTACAGTGTCAGAATGCATTCATTTCACTGCAGTACATAAAGCAAAAGCCATATCCATGTTAACAGTCAATAGTGGACTTGTTTTTTTAATTAAAAATAAGTCATGCTATTGGGTTAGATTAAAGTCCTCATTTTGAGAGTGCTTATTTACTTCATTTTGTTAGTTCAGTAAATTATACTGAGCAAAAAGACATTCATAGGAGAAGAGCCATGCTGAAGAGATGTAAAAACATTTTGCATAACAAGTTAGTTTAAGCATCACATTTTTAGACAATATTCTTTGTGAACAATGGTAGACTATAAAACTTTATTCACACTGTAACTGAAATCCAGGCTCTGACCCTGAGGTTAGAGGTATCAACATCAGCCAGGGTGATCCAGTGGTGTATCAGATGTGAAAAGAATATCATAAATCAGAAAAAATATGCATACAATTGAATTTAATACCATGCTATATTTGTTTATATAATCTAAGGATTTTGCAAAGAATTTTATTGTGTTATAAACTGTGAACATTTTTTAATAATGTAAAAACATTGGATTGGGTTTCACATTCACTAAGATTCTTTTTTTGGCTCATGACAGAATCTGGTTGTTAAAGTACATCAAAGAAAAAGGCCATCAGCTCAAACCTGTAATTCCTGTTTACATTTTTAATAATCTTGAAGTCTTGAAAAATATTTAATAGCTATGTTATAGGCTGATGCCATCTAATTGAGAAGATTTCTGCAAGTGATTTGTCTATGCTTGAGTCAGTATGCCTTGCAACATAACTATAAGACTTGTAGTTTTGATTCTTTTTACTCCATCTTATTCAGCTACCTAATATGCTACCTGTTTAGATGCTGGTATAATAAAGGTACAAGGAACAGTAAAATGTTAACCATTCTTGAGCAAATGGCAACAATCTTATATATCTCACAAACCAAGAACATTTTAAATAAATTGTCACCTACCTCCATCCCACACCCTGAAATTGAATAAATGTAGACTACTCATAAAAGAGGAAACTTTTTTCTCCATAGCTATGTCTCAATCTCTCAAAACATGACTCATGGCATTCATATTATTGTGTTCCCAGAATAGTAAAAATGCTTACTTGGAATATTCAGAATGTTATATATCTAATAAAAAATGCCTACTTAGAATTTTTAGCACTAACGTTACCTGTTCCATACTTATCTAAACCAGAAAAATGAAACTGCCAAAGAAGAAAAAAGGCAGTTGCTTACTTAAATAAAATGTAGGCTACCATTTATCTTAACAGTAAACTTTCACCATAAGAAGCATATACGACAATGACTATATGGCTTGCTCCATTTTGTGTTGTTGAGTCCAGTAATACCAAAACTCCAAATATCAAAGTGCCATAATAGTGAGGGAAGCTGTTTTGCATTTGAATTTTTGAAGTTGTTTTCTTGTATGTGAATTTTTAGGCTCTTGGCATGGAACATACGAAGGCTCTCTTTGTATCCCTGTGACTTCCAAGTACAGTTCAAGTTATTTGTTTTCAGTAGTCGATTGATGCAGATGGGAAGTGGGAACATCTTACAAAGGTTCAGAGATAAGTACTAGGCAATTAGTGTGCAGACTACTACAAGCCTAGAAAATAAATCAGTAGTTCTCTGCAGCTCAAGGAAGACAAGACAAGACAGACCAGACAGACATTACTCTGCTGTTTTCACTTTATCTGCAGTCATGCAACTATGGACTTTGTATATTTGCATAAGAGGATGTGGGAGCAAAACCCTTAAGATGAGAATGCAAGCAGCTTGCCGGCTACAAAATGGCTTCTTGAAGTTTATGGTTAGGTGCCTTTATTTTATTTATTCATCTGTTTTGTTCTGTTGTTGTTAGATCTGATCTTCTTGCCTCCATTGGTGGATCTTGGGTCCTGCAAGACAAATGGAAATACAGCCTCTTTTTGTTCCCATTGAACAAATTAATGTGGTGAGCTCTGCAGAATTAGCTTCTCTGGTTGCTGATTGAATAGTCTGACAGTTAGTGCTGATGATTAAAGCTATAAGATGTTAATGACCTGCTTCTGCTGTCCAGGTTTGGATTTCTTCATTTCTATTTGTCTACTGTATGACTGTAAGGAAGTCACTTGACCATTCAGTTCTTCTAGACTGTCAGGAAAAAGGTTCATGTGGATTAATGTTCTACTCAGGCTAACAAATACAACTAAATAACTAAACAAATAAAAATCAGCACTCTACTCTGGTCAACAAATGCAGACAAATAAATAATTTGGTTAAAATGGTATATTCAGATAAAACTGCATTCCTTAGCTTACAGCTTTCATTCATATAATATTTCAAATGCTATAATACAAGTTATGTGACTGCTATGGAAGTTATCACAAATGTGCCTGCTTTGTAGGCAAGTCATAATTTACTGTTTATCTTTTCGGCTTTTTCGGCTAGGGGTCACCACAGCGGAACTCCGGTCCGCTAATTATTGGCAGTAGATTTTTATGGTGTCGAGTTGCCAGCCCAACCTTCAGCGAAGGCACACCCATTCACGCATGTCTTTCGGAGGCCACTCGACCATGGGGACGACATGCAGACTCCACACAGAAGGCACTCCAGCCGAGAATTGAACAGGAGAACCTCTTGCTGTGAGGCAACAATGCTACCGCTGTACCACCATGGCTTCCAAGTCAGATAAATAAAGATAGATAAAACTTAGAATAGAAATATAGAATATAAAACACTGAAATAGTTTATTCAAAATGATGGCACAACTGCAGAACCAATGTAGACTGCATTTTTTTTCTTTTTTGTTGTTGTTGAAAATGCACTTGAAAGTTTTTCTGTTAGAGCTGTACTTAAGGTTCTACATGATTCCAGAGTTTGCCAACAATGTCCGGGAAGTCTTAAGTACTGAATCAATTTTTTGCCTTTGGAAGTTCCACTAATCAACATACATATGCCTATGGTTCACAAGGTTTTTCTGAAAAATGATAATTGTAAATAAAGAAGAGTAGGCTGAGGAATATAATAATCTATGTGAAAAAAAATGAATGCAGAGTAATAGTCAGTTGTTTGCTGTAGTTTGGAGACCAGCAGCAGATGTAGCAATTCCATTTTATACCTGTTCTAGTTTCTGCTGCACTGGAGCAGATAGATAAGTGAGTAAGTGAGATGAATACAAGAGAAAAGATCGCAATAATTAGATAGTTGGGACCAGTCTGGTACTGTTGGTGAGAAAAGTCTTGGCTTTATACAGCATAGCAAGTTGTTGTTTGCTAATAATTAAATACTGCATGTAGCCTGCACAGTTCATTAATGGCAGCAGCAACTCTGAAGTAGCACTTCAGTCTATCAGGATATTCACTTATATTTCATTGTTAATTATCCTTTTTATACTGATATTCTTTTGTTACAACATTTTTACAACCAGAATTCTTCTGAGAGCACATGTGCCTGAGTAGCTGTCTATTACTGAGAGTAGATCTTTCCAGTTTAGTTCATAATACTTTAATTAAGTTACTGATATGTCTGTTCACAAATTATGTCCTCTATAACCACGTGACGCTCCAGTTTGTGATGTTCAAACAGAGGTACTTCAGGGGTTGGGAAAGATGACCATTAGATTCTCGTGATGAGATAGACTTTAAAGAATTTTAAAACTTGAATGAAAAAAGAAAATTGCTGTTCTTGAGAAATGACTTGCCCCTCATATTTTAACAATAGATTATCAATACTCAAGGCCAATAGTGATTGGAGATGGAATCATGTGAGGCATATCATGTATGTAAATGGAATCATGTGAGGCAAATCATGTATGTAAAATAAATTTGGATATAATAGCTATTTAATACTACTTTTAAATTATCAAATTATAACAACTAGTTTATCTCTTAGGTAAAACAGACTGTGTATAACTGTAAATGTATAAACTTTTATTTAACATGGCCTGATATTCAGAAAAGTTCTCACACTTGAGGTAATTGCTCACCACTTGTAAGACTTTATCCAAGATCATGAGAAATGTGATTTAGAGACAGCTACGGGCACAAAGATAAATACCTCATTATCAGCTAATCAGCATGTCTCTGAATAACACTCTAGCTCACACCAGTCCTGTCTGACCTGACAGTGGTAGTGTCCCTCTAGAGGCCAATGCATTGTATTGGCAAAGGCACCACCTACAGGTACACACACACATACACACACACACACACACACACACACACACACACACACACACACACACACACACACACACACACACACACACACACACACACACACACACACACACACACACACACACACACACTGAGATATTCTTACACATACACATCCATCAATAGACAAGTACCCCCCACAGTTCATCAAAGTGTCAGAAACACTTGTGCATTCTCCGACATCCTTGTTGCAAAATGCACACACACACACACACACACACACACACACACACACACACACACACACACACACACACCAGGCTCTCGATTTTCTACCTAACCCTCTAGTCAGACATACACACCTACACACACATGCACAAACACACACACACACACACACACACACACACACACACACACACACACACACACACACACACACACACACACACACACGCACTCTCACACATGCAGACACACACACATACACTCACAAACACATATAATCATGCAGCTTTATTCATGGCCTTACAGACATGGCCTTACATCCTCTCACACACATGCACACAATAACACAACCACCCCACCCCACACCATGTCTGAACTTACCTGCACTTATCAGCCAGCAGTGTAGTCAGAAGTCTATGGAATTTTCGGGGAATGGCACATGGATAATAAGCCATAGATCCTCCCTTGGATTGCCACATTATATTGCAGTTCTGCAAGCAAGATGTTTCTCCATGCTAAGGTCCCCATCTAGCAGAAATCCTCAGCAGTAGGGTAGTCTATGAATCACAAAGACTTATGTGTGGGTGGGGGGGTGCAGCAGCGTTATGGTTTTACCCTCACAGTCAGCTTTTCTGGGTCCCAACCACAGTCTTATAACAGTAAACATAAAGAAATATTAAAAAGAAAAAGAATGAAAAATCACACTGCTGGATGATAAAATAACAGATGTAGTAATTCATCCACCATTGTTTAGTTGTGACAGAATACGAAACACAGGTGGGTGTTGCTAAAACATATAGGCACATCCTTTTGTATGAAAAATTTTTAATTTCTTACTAAAACATGGATCCAAATGTTTGAAATGCAAAACATGTAGTATATATTAATGTCAATAAACAGTTGATACATCCAGATATGTACCACGGATTTGTATTTAATGATTATGCTGACTGCAGCAGCAAAACAATTGTTTACAGAGACACTTGTCAGTGTAACTCTTTCTGTGTTGGGAACAGAAAAATGTTTTGGAGCACAAATACTTGAATCTATATGTGACATTATACTATATATTATATTAAATATTGCAAACCAATTATACAAACATTCTGTTGAAATAAGCACTTTGTAGCCCTTATTATTTTTTAATAATAGAAAACTAAAGAATAATATTTGTCCATGGAAGCTGTTTAGCAATGGAAAGTGAATGCTATCTTTAGGCTGTTGGCTCATTTAACTGTTTTTTTCTATTAAACCTAAGCCTTGTTTGTGAAAACTGAATAAGTTTAAACAAGTGCATTATGAATGGTCTTTCTGTTGTATAAATGGAATTTCATCAGTCTTTTTAGATGGCTGCATTTTACAACGTGATTTGATTGACCTGTTATTAATGTCTAATGTTTTACTTAATATTTTGTTGCTTTGTATTCATTTAATTTTCCTAAGTCTAATCAAGGGCAAGTGCTGAACAAAGAAGATGCAGAAAACAAAGTATTTTATTATTTTACAGTCCACAAAGTTTGCTGGTTTGTTCTTTTTATACATTTTAATGTGCATTGTTCACATGCTTAATGCACTATAAAGTGACACATTTCTTGGCAACCATATACACAGCTGAGACTAAATACTTTGTTTCCTTCATAATATTTCCTCAACAAGAAAAAAATAGCAATTAATAGGCATATGGTGATTTAATCTGGTGGCCAGGATACAGGAAAATTAGTAAATGAAGCATGTTTGGAATAATCAAACATTTATAATATGTGATAGAGTAGCATATCAGAAAAACTAAGAGCCAGAGTCATGTTTTGACTAGAGCTGACTCTGTAATAATGAAGTATGGTGTTGTAAGGGAGGGTATGCTGTGGGATACACTAGAATGAAAACGGAAAATACAGCTATGTGTAGTGTCTATGTGGATGATTACTGTAGTACACCAAGCCAGCCATCTGCACTAGTGTTATGGAGGCTATCTTCTTAAATAGACTCAATATATATGTTAATAGCATTTGCATGACAAGCTTGGGTGCATAGCATAGTACATTTGTGGGAAATAGACCACTGAGCAAGTCAGCTTGTAATCTGGGTTTTCAGCATGGTTAGTTGCATGTAGAGCTACCTAAAGAAATTAATTAATGACCTGTACAGTGTGGAGGCAGTGTTTTACATCTGGGGATGTAGTGAATACATCACAGTGTAAAAAACCCAGCCGTTACTAGATGGAGTAACTAGGAGGTAAACACTGATCATCATCAGCATGCAGTTGGAGCAGGGTAGGTAAGGGAATTAGACTACAGATATTAATTTCTGTTCAAAGGAGAAAGGGAGTAAAAGATTGTCTTCATTCACCAGAATGATGCACCTGGTGAAGGTGTGTTGGACCACATTGATGACAGAAATCAATCATTGATAAGTTCAGTAGAAACAGTATTAGTACACCCACAGCTGCATTTGTAATAAGGGAATGTGGAAACAGCGTCTTGCCAGAATGAGGGTTGAAAACTAGAGATGGGGCATACATTTGCTGGCAGAGGGTTTGGGTTATTCTTGATATATTCCATGATATTTCCCACCAAGATCTCTCAAGACTATGAATCACTGTGTGACATACATGCTTAAAATACATTGTATTTCCTTAGTAGAATGGTGTCAAAATAATATGGAAGCCAGTGCAGGTGGTCATGTTAATTGAAATTCTACTGGACAACTTTTCTATGTGGTGTAAGCATTAATTAAAACACTTGAACCAGGCAAAGGGGGTTCCTGAACTCAGTATTTCCTCCTCTGTCTGAATTGTGAGAACCAGTATTGTTTTATCTGTGCACTGCAGGCCAGGAAAAGGGAATTTGTAGTGCAGGTATCACTGCTGATACACAAAGCATGTTATTTTGCAAAAAGTAAAGACAGTTCAATAAATGCTTTTAGTTTCAGAAACACACATACATCTATATATGTTTGTGAATATATATATGTTTCGTAGAAATGATAAAATGATAGTAAACCATATATCTATATATCTATATATATATATATATATCTATATATATATATATAATATATATATATATATATATATATATATATATATATATATATATATATATATATATTACCTTTCAAATCATGAAGCCCATAACACTGAACATCAGAATGTCCAGATGACAATCTCAAACACTTGCAATTACAAATGGCAAATATTTCCCAGGGCAAGGAAACACTTGTCCAAAACATAACTAAACCACACCAGCCTATGTAAAACCCACCTAGGTGGGGGAGGGGTTATGCCCCCCCAAACCCCCTACCTATATATACCAACTCTTGGATTGCACTACAGCATGCAAAAGGGGATATTTCCACATGGTGGGCAAGTGTTTATTTGCCCTGGGAAACATTGACCGTTCATGATTGTCAATCATTGGTATTGTTGCCTTGATGTTCTGAACGTCAGTATTCTGCGATCCATAATTTAGAGGGGGGTCCATATAAATATATATATTATAGATTTTACATAAAACTATATATTAGTTTTGTTTGAGTATGTTGGTGTGTTTGCAGTCTGTGAGTGTCTTGTGTAATGGCTCCGTGGGGGAAAGTTTTTTCAGAAATTAATGTGGAGGGTTAGGGATGGGGGCACAGGCAGGGACATTAATCAACAAATAGTTGACTGTTATAAATGTTGTTTGATTACCAGTCAGTAATCAGCTACTTATAACTCAGCACTAGGCATGATAGAACAGCCTTACAAATCTCTTTAAACAGTTTTACTGTTTGTAAATAGAAGTCAGTAGCTTTCAATGGTGCCTGATGCAAGAGAATGCAGATTCGAAAGCCCTTCTTGGGAAGAGCCTGGGGTGGAATAACATAAGCTTATTAACATCTTCAGCTGCCTCTGCTTCTCACTAGGTGACTCTGTAAAATCTTTAAAGTGCCATTGAATGTAAGATTGCAGTGAGACCAGATACTTTAAATCAGAAGCTTAAGTATTCTGTTTTAATGTGGTTTGATAATTATAAAGTGACCAGGAAACTGCCTACAATGTTTTATTAGGCAAGACAGGAAATGCTTGCAATTGCTTTAACCATTTCTTTTTCTCATTTAGGTGACGTAGTAATTGCAATGATATAACATAAGAAAAAGCCACACAGATTTGCAACTATCCTTAATATCTCCTGCCTCTCACTAAGAAACCATTTTTTTTTATTTAACCTTCTATTTGAGACAAGGGAGTTATAATACAATATCTGCTAGGCAGACATAAATATAAGATATTAATCACCTTGTATAAAATTTTATTAGGTGAATGGGGCATCTATAAAAATGACACATTAGAGGTGAAAGGCCGAATTTTACTTGTGTTTTATTCCTAGTTTCTTAAAGTGCAGACTGAGGCAGAACAGCAAAAACTTGCAAATCATCTCACCTGTATTTTGTTTATTAGGCAACCCTACATTCCCCTAAAGAGTAGCCAGATGAAAGTCAGTTTTACTAACTCATATAACTCACATTTCAAAAATTAATTGAGTGAAGGATAAAGTACTGGACAGCAAGTGAGAAAAAATAATATTTTCTAATTGATCATATGCAGTATCAGTTTCGTGGAGCTTCTAATAGATGATGAATATACTCAGGTATCTCTCCATTCAAAGTGGAAGCTGTTTAAACTATGATAAACTAGAGATTCTCTCAACCATCGTTGAGACAAAATTACATTTAGGGATAATGAGGCATTCCAAGAATACAAAATGCAGTTTTATCTCTTTATAAGTAACAGAATGAATGAATCTTTGATATGGTCCATCCATGCAGACTAATATGTGTTTAGCCAAATCCATTTTTTATTCTACCTCACTTAATGATCTTGAAGATAGTATTTTTCAACAATGAACATTGACTCCCTGAAGCTATTATTACCATTGATAAAGCAGTTGAGAGTATATCAGATGTTGAAGATTTAGGGAAAAACAGAAACCTACCTCAAATCATATAGGCAGACACATTGTGGTGGGCAAACAAAAACAGAGAAGATTTAAACAATCAGTTATTGGCCAAGATTTTACTAGATTGAAGCATCACCAGTTATATCAAGATGAATGCACTCAAGTTAAAGTCCTATTCGCCAAGGAGAAGGGCATAGCTTGGAACAAAAAACAGAGTACACCAAATAAACACATATTCATGTTGGGTCTAACCCCTAGCATCAGAATGCAAACAGATATGATTGCAAAAATGATAGTCCTTACTATACTATATCTGAACAAGAATTTAAAGTAAACAAGTCAAGTAATGTACAATCAACAAGTCCTAGTCATCCACATTAAGTATGACCGCACATCTAATAAAGCTAAGGAACAGCAAACAGGCAGATTGCTAGTTTATTTTTAATTAATCAATTTAGATGCACCATAATACACCACATACAAAATAATTAATCGAATTCAAACTCAAAAATAAAGCAAAAATATAGCATCAAAAGAACCATTTATGAAAAATATAGATTCTGGCAATGAAGAAAATGGTATTGACATTTCTACTTCTAGTATATTCATTTGGTCTAATGTCATCTTAGTTATTTGGGCTCTTTAATTAGACTTGCAGACTGTTGTATCTGCCATAACCAAGACTGAGAATACAGTTCTGGTCCCTGTCTACTAGGAGCTAACATCTTGGGTAAACATCCTGCACCAGTAAAGCTAAAAACATCTGACCTAAAATGCAATAGAATAAGAATAAATAGCAAGGGACATTATATCCATTTTTTTAACAGCTGTTGTATCTTCCATAATTTTCTCATGCATAGTAATACAGTGTGCGGGTCTTTAAACAGTAACATAGGATCATTGCTTACATGTTTACACATCAGTCTGTTAATTGTTAATAATTTATCAGATATAATAACTTCACAACTAACATTTGTTCACTGGCCAGGGAAAGTCAGCATCTTACTACTATATGACATGGACTTACATCTTCTTCCTTTCTTATTTGGTGCAACATGTTAGTCAATGAAAGTGAATCCATGATGAGGAATAGTATTAAACTGCTATAGATAAATAATAGAGTCTGTGTAATAAAGTCTACCACTGGGGCAATAAGATGCTTTACTCAGACTTCTTCTTTTGGCTGCTCCCATTAGGGGTTGCCACAGCAGATCAACTGTTTCCATTTCTTCCTGTCCTCTGCATCTTGCTCTGTCACACCAACCACCTGCATGTCCTCTCTCATCACATCCATAAACCTTATCTTAGGCCTTCCTCTTTTCCTGTTACCTGGCAGCTTCATCCTTAGCATCTTTTTCCCAATGTACTCTGCATCCCTCCTCAGCACATGTCCAAACCAATGTAATCTTGCCTCTCTGGCTTTGCCTCCAAACCTTCCAACCTGGGCTGACCCTCTAATATACTTATTCCTAATCCTGTCCACCCTCGTCACACCCAGTGTGAATCTTAAATCTTAACATCTTTAACTCTGCCACATCCAGCTCTGACTCCTGCCTTTTTGTCAATGCCACTGTCTCCAACCCATATAACATAGCTGGTCTCACTACCCTCTTGTAGACCTTCCCTTTCACTCTTACTGGTACTCGTCTGTCACAAATCACTCCTTCTCCACCCACTCCATCCTGCCTGTTCTCTCTTCTTTACCTCTCTTCCACACTCACCATTACTCTGAACTGTTGATCCCAAGTACTTAAACTCATTCACCTTCCCCACCTCTACTCCCTGCATCCTCACCATTCCTCTATCCTCCCTCTCATTCACACACATATATTCTGTCTTAGTCCTGCTGACCTTCATTCCTCTTCTCTCTAGAGCATATCTCCACCTCTCCAGGGTCTCCTCCACCTGTTTCCTACTCTCACTACAGATCACAATGTCATCTGCAAACATCATAGTCCACTGGGACTCCTGTCTGATCTCGTCTGTCAACCTGTCCATCATCATTGCAAATAAGAAAGGGCTCAGAGCTGATCCTTGATGTAATCCCAACTCCACCTTAAATGCATCCGTCACTCCCACCTCAGACCTCACCACTGTCACACTACCTTTGTACATATCCTGTACCACTCTTACATACTTCTCTGACACTCCCACCTTCCTCATACAATACCACAACTCCTCTCTAGGCACCCTGTTATATGCTTTCTCTAAATCCACAAAGACACAATGCAACTCCTTCTGACCTTCTCTGTACTTCTCCATCAACACTCTCAGAGCAAACATCACATCTGTAGTGCTCCTTCCTGGCATGAAACCATACTGCTGATCACTAATCATCACCTCCCTACTTAACCTAGCTTCCACGCTTTCCCATAATGTCATGCTGTGACTGATCAGTTTAATCCCTCTGTAGTTACTACAGCTCTGCACATCACCCTTATTCTTAAAAATTGGTACCAAAACACTTTTTCTCCATTCCTCAGGCATCCTCTCACTTTCCAAGATTTTATTAAACTATCTAGTTACAAACTCCACTGCCATTTCACCTAAACACCTCCATGCTTCCACAGGTATGTCATCTGGACCAACAGCCTTCCCATTCTTCATCCTCTTCATAGCTATCTGTACTTCCTCCTTGCTAATCTGTTTCACTTCTTGATTCACTATCCCCATATCATCCAACCTTCTCTCTCTCACTCTCTTCATTCATCAGCCCCTCAAAGTACTCTTTCCATCTGCTCAACACACTCTCCTCACTTGTGAGTATGTTTCCCTCACTATCCTTTATCACCCTTACCTTCTGCACATCTTTACTAGCTTGGTCCGTCTGTCTAGCCAATTGGTACAGGTCCTTTTCTCCCTCCTTAGTGTCCAACCTTTTATACAACTCTTCATACGCCTTATCCTTAGCCTTCGCCACCTCTCTCTTTGCCATGCATCTCATCTCTTTATACTCTTGTCTACTTTCTTCATCTGCCTGACAATCCCACTTCTTCTTCGCCAACCTCTTTCTCTGTATACTCTCCTGCACTTCTTCATTCCACCACCAGGTCTCCTTGTCCTCCTTCCTCTTTCCAGATGTCACACCAAGCACCTTTCTAGCCATCTCTCTTACTAGCTCTGCTGTAGTTACCCAGCTATTCTGTAACTCTTCACTGCCACCCAGTGTCTGTCTTAACGCTTCCCTGAACATCACCTCACAATTATCCTTTTTCAATTTCCACCACTTGATCCTTGGTGCTGCCCTCACACTCATCCTCCTCTTCTTGATCACCAATGTCAACCTACAAACCAACATCCTATGCTGCCGAACTACAATTTCCCCTGACACCACTTTACAGTCTCCAATCTCCTTCAGACTGGCCCTTCTACATAAGCTAGAATCTACATGTGTGCATCTTCCTCCACTTTTGTATGTCACCCTGTGCTCCTCCCTTTTGTTAAAATATGTATTCATCACAGCCATGTCCATCCTTAACACAAAATCCACTACCATCTGACCTTCTGCATTCCTTTGCTTAACACCATACCTACCCATCACTTCCTCTTCCCCTCTGTTCCCTTCACCCATATGCCCATTGAAATCTGCTCCAATCACCAGTCTCTCACCCTTGGGTACAGTCATCGCCACTTCATCCAACTCGCTCCAAAATTTTTCTTTCTCATCCATCGCACACCCAACTTATATGCACTAACAACATTCATCATTACACCATCAATTTACAGCTTTATAAACATCACTCTGTCCAACACTCTTTTCACCTCCAAAACACTCTTAGCATACTGTTCCTTCAGGATAATGCCTACGCCATTTCTCCTCCCATCCACACCATGATAAAACAATTTGAACCCACCTCCGATACACCTAGCCTTGCTCCCCTTCCATCTGGTCTCTTGCACACACAATATACCAACCTTCCTTTGGTCCATCATATCAGCTAGCTCTCTCCCTATACCAGTCATACTGCCAACATTCAAAGTTCTGACCCTCACTATCACGGTCCTAGCCTTTACCTGCCTTTGGGCATGCCTTCACCCTCTTCTCCTCCTTCTCAGACTGTGACATTAAAATTGTGAAGGAGAGAGTTATTAAACAAGATGAGTGGTTACAACACAGCTGGTTTGCAAGTGTTTGGGTTTACAGTAAAAGAAGGGGGGAGGGATGGTGTGTGTTTGCTTCTAGGGAATTCCGTAGAAGTTATTGAGTAGAAATCATGCAGTGATGCTCATAATAAATAGCCCAAAACTAAAACTTCTATTGGGTCAAAAAATGATACAAGTTGCATTGCATACATATAGACCCTCCAGTAGTATAAACAGAGCCCTAACAGAAACTTGCATTTCGGCAGGGGGGGGGGTGAACATAATGTTGGTGGATTTAATATACTGGGTATTTGTTAGTCAGAATATGAAGAGTACATTGTATTAAGAGATTGTTCTTTGCCAGTGTTAGACACAACATACACTAGCAATTAAACATAAAACAGCAACTAGGGGAAAATATTCCTGATGCATTGACATTCAGTAGTTTGATATCATTTTAGACATTCAACTTTCCTTGCCAGATGATAATCATGGAATCATCTACTGTGACTCACAGCATAACTTAGGCCAAGAATGTGCTGTGGATTCCCAAGTGTCACATTTGTTTGTTAACAAGACTGTCACAAAAAGCCAACAGCTTATTAACAGGCTGGAACTGGTGTACTGATTTAGAAGGCATTAACATGTGAAATACTTAGGGCAGGATAAGGTGAGAAGACTCTATCATGTAAACATCACAAGTTTTCATGCCATCTAATTTGATTAACAGTCATCTTTGATTACCAGTCACCAAAATTGCCCCTTCTATGAATAACTGTATATCTAGATCTCTCTATTTCTCTTTGTGTGTGTATATATCTATATTTATTCATGTACTAAATGAGTTACTGCTGCATGGATTTTAATGTGTGTTGTAACTGTGGTGTTTTCTATCACTGTTACAAGTTTTGAATTATGTAATAGTTGAAGTCCATTATATCAAATGTTACATAATTTGAGGGTTTTTGCCCTTTTGTTTGAGGTTGTGTAACCCTGTAGTTGGTATATTTAATTTTTTGGGAATGTGAGGGTGAAGACCCCACGTGTAAAGCTATTTTTGTTTTACTTTTTATGATTGCAAATGTAAGCTATTGGTTTACATTTGTGATTTCTGATTTGCTATGATTTTAGCAGAGATTAATGGTAATCACAGGTGAGTTTATTTTGTGTTTTAATGAAACTAACCTGTGGGTTATTCATTATAAACTTATCTACCTATGTGTGTGAGTGTGTGTGTGTGTGTGTGTGTGTGTGTGTGTGTGTGTGTGTGTGTGTGTGTGTGTGTGTGTGTGTGTGTGTGTGTGTGTGTGTGTGTGTGTGTGTGTGTGTGTGTGTGTGTGTGTGTGTGTATGTGTGTATGTGTACACACACACATATATATATATATATATATATATATATATATATATATATATATATATATATATATATATATACATATGGTATACCTTCATAAGTTCAACGGCCACATCTTCGACGCTGCTGCCACAACCTGCAAACCACAAAATTCGAGAATAGTGAAAACCGAAGTGCCGAATTACAAAACCTCACCCCATTTTTGACCCATGGTAGCACTCGTTTTGTTGGTGGTGCGATCGGGAATGTCAAATTTTGATACTTTTATGATGTTTAGGGAAGTTGGCGTGATGGAATTTGGCTAAACGGTTTGTGTTTAAACACATTTGGAAATGTGCCTTTGCACATAAGAAGGTATACCATATATATATATATATATATATATATATATATATATATATATATATATATATATATATATATATATATTTATATTTGTCTTTGTTTATAGGCAGAATGATAGACAGTCATGGCTGCTTAAAATGTCATCTGCTATTTTAACACTCGGAAGCCTGGAAATATTCAAGCCAAACTTCTGAGTAAAATGTTGGCACATCTTAGGAAAGTGGTATGAGGCCTCTTACTCATTAAAGAGAAGGTGGGATTTATGACTTCCTAATAACATCTGTATGGTAAGGTAAATGCTTGATGAATCTAGAATCTAGAAATGTGCAAAGAGACTGAGTATTGCTAGTGTTCAAAGCTAAGAAAGTTTTTAATTTTTGTCATTGGGTATACCCTAGTAAATATAGGCAGCATACCTAAATTAATTTAGTAGGTGAGATGTCTTGATGTCTTTGCATCAACCTCAAAGAAAGTTAATAGTATTTCATCCATCTCTTCCATGTCAGTATGAAGCCAGGATTCTACCTGTGCCCCTTTCTATTTTGTCTGTCCGTAGAACTCTTGATTAGGTCTAAGCTGGATCTTATTACTCAATCGGTGACAGCAGAAGTGAAACCTGTTAAGTTATTGGTTTACATAAATGGCCTTCTTTTATTTTATATGCGCTACTTACTACTATCAAAGAAACTCTCCAAGTCACTAATGAATACTTGTCTCCTTCAACTTACAAACTCAACAAGAATAAAACAAATTTTCTTCTTGCATATGAGGTCAGATTTGTTGATAGATTGGATTTCAGTGCAAAATGTTCAGCTGCATGCAAATTCTATAACTAGATATTCCAAGGCCATTGTGTCTCGTGACCATTCTTGCATTGTCATTACTCTCCCTCAGACAGGATCTTACTCCTGTAGGAGGACCATACCCATCAATTCTCGAGTAAATTTTGATAACCTTCTAGTCATCTGGTTTGTGTTTAAAGGAAGATGATGAGTCTCACTGTTTAACGCACAGGGGAAGTTTATTCTAGAGGTTTGGTTGGCACTGGGTTATGAACCTATCCATCATTTTTTATTCAGCTGTTGGTGAAGACTTAGGTCACTGGTTCTAGTATTATTGGAGATATTGGACTTGCAAAGAAACATGAGTTCCAGGGCAATTGTTGGTACTTACGTATTATCGCAACCACATTTAAGGTTGTTGTAAAGTGTTACCTGCTGATGTGGGATACTGGTAATGGGTATGGAAGAGGACTAAAGGGAACATTTCTGTTTGTATGTAGCATCCTTTACCAACGTCAGGTCATGAATAATGTGATCGACATGCCTGCTCCTTGTCCGTGCGGTCAAGAATGATGGTTATTTTATTGTGGAACATGTTGTTGAATGTGTACTACTCAGACTGGGAAACAAACTTCATACAGCAAATGAAGTATGGGGAAAAAATTAACACACGGCACTTGCAATCATGGCAATAAATTACAGTTTGTACATTGCAACTGTAAGCAAGAAAACTTACATTCACACTCCGTCCTTGGATCAGAAACCTTGCATTCCTAGTTCTGATCTTACCAAACATAAGCTACTGAGGAGTGTACAGGGTGAGTTTTTTTCAGCAATAATCATGACAAGTACATTTGCCTGTAAGGAGTAGTAATTATATAATGACCCCCCATTAATATTCCAAAGCGTGCACGCTGATTGGTCAGTGAGCACGTTGTAAATCAGAGTTATATTAATGGAAAAAGGTCCAGTCGCCCGGACTTTTTCCATTAGTATAACTCTTTTTTTACAGCAACAGAGAACGCAAGATCTCTGTTGCTTTTTACACACTGTCTCACTATGTTAAACAAGTTTAACATAGTGAGACAACTTTAAAAAAAGTAACGGAGATCTTCCTATCTCCGTTGCTTTTTTTAAAGGTGTCTCACTATGTTAGATGGGTTTAACATAGCGAGACAGCTTTAAAAAAAAGCTGTCTCGCTATGTTAAACTCCTTTAACATAGCGAGACACTTTGTAAAAAGCAACGGAGATCTTGCTTTCTCCGTTGCGTTTTTCAAAACTGTCTCGCTATGTTAAATGGGTTTAACATAGTGAGACAGCTTTAAAAAATGCAATGGATATTCTCCGTTGCATTTTCAAAGTTGTCTCGCTATGTTAAACTCCTTTTTTTTTTCTTAAATAATGTCATTGTATAATAGCAATAACCCACTTCTGGGTGTTGGTAATGCTGGATTTACCCACGGTTGACTTTGTTTGGCCACTCGGGCTTCGCCCTCATGACCAAACCACACCAACCATGAGTAAATCCAGGATTAGCCACACCCAGGCATGGGTTATTGTTATAGTAGCACATTTCACAGACTTTGAAAAGTGGCGCTTCTCTTGTTCAGACCATGGTGAGTTGGAATTTCTCGTAACATTTAAGATGACTGTAAAGCAGCAGTCATGTGTTTACTTCGGCCAAGGACACTACCTGCAAACAGCAAATTTGCCATGTTTCCTGTTCATATGTGCAACACAGTGTGATTCCAAACAGTTTACAGTACACTTCTTCCATTAACAGACATAGTTTTGCGGAAAACAGTGTAAAGTATGCCACTTCCGAAAAGTGATTGCGATAATACGTAAGTACCCAGTTGTTTCTCTAATGGTGCTGTAAGCAAGACAGAGATCTCCCCTCAAAACTCTATAAGGCAATGAATAGAGGGATAGAGATAACAGTATCTCTTGGTATTTCAGTGGCTATAGGCCTGTTATCTCTTTGGTTAGGAACATTTAGGGTCTTTCAAATTCTTTGATATCTTTAGTGAGATACATCCCAAAGGGAGCATTATACTCAATAATTGCCATGATCAGTTATGAGAATAAGGTAGTGGTTACCTCTTTAAACATTGATGATATACCTTTGGGAATTATCTGAACTCAGTAAAAGGATTTACTGACAGTTACTATTACATCATGGGTAAAAGAGAGGGAGCTATCAACCTAAGTACCTTAGTCCGTCACTGTATTTTCATTTTGTACAGCTATGTTGTTTAGACAATAGGATAAGAATAGGGCTCGTCTACCAAATATGATGATACTACATTTTTCAGTATTTAATTGAACAAGTTTTTAGTATACTAGGTTGGCTTAACAAACACCCCCAGTGTGCAATAATTTACAGTCTTTGTTATCCAGAAGCCTTGGTTCTCTGGATGGAGATCTTTGAAGAAAACACCTAAAAAGAGAGGTCCAAGCAAATAGCCCTAATGGACACCACTGGTCACTTTCATACTCTTTAATGAAGAACCTGCAACTTGAACAATGTGGGTTCTGTTCTTCAGCCAGTTTGCCATCCATTTTATCACATATGGGTCAGTTTTTAAAGCATTTAGCTTTTGCATGATGTCAGCACAGGGAATGATGTCAAAGGCCTTAGCTAAGTCAGTATGCATTGCATGCAGTGCATTGTCACCATCTACAGCCTTTTGTAAATGGTTTGAAGAAATTTATCACATTAAATAGACAGGATCACCCCAGACTCATATTTAAAGCCTTGGAAAGAATTATCATGGAATTAATCAATAAAAAGATTATAGTCACTGTTTAAGATGATCCTGTAATATCCATACCCTTTCTACATACTAATAAATTTTAATATTTATTTGTTATTTGGGGTAGAACACTGATTCACAGATCTTTTTCAGATTCGTTTCAAAAACGCAGTATGGATAAATGACTTATTTAGAGTCACAAAGTAAGCAAATGTAAGTTTAAGGAATCTAACCCTGGACTCTAGAAAGCAACTCATTCCTTTAATCCTTTATGCTAACTATCAGACAATCTTCTGTGCTAACTGACAGAAAGAAGAAGACGAGCTAGTTCCTATTTGAGCATTTTATAAAAATCAGACATAGGGCAATTTAGACCTCATGCTTTGCGACTAGCTACAATATCAATTGCCTTCACTAGTCTTGTAGTTGTTTTGTTAGCTTCTAAGCTAGACCAGTCTTCAGCTGACACATTTGGTATTTCCAAATTTTGTAGAAACCTCTTTTCTGATAATACCTTATGTTCCTTACCTGTGATACAATCCCTTCTTTGATAAAACCCCTTATGCATTCCCTTATTAATAACTGACAAAAAGCTTTGGGGGTCAATAATTAACTGACCATCCGTATTTGATAATTTGTGAAATTATCATTTCATGCTTTTTTTTATTTTATTCACTGCCAAGTAACTAGAGGAGCATTACTCTAATAACATGTTTTATAACATTCCTATTTCCTATGTAATCATCAACAGAATTCTTTTCATTTTCTGTCGGTGTACATTCACATTGTCTAAATAGACTTACAGCCTCCAGATGTTTCCTTACTTTTAGATTCCTACTCCATAAATTGTAGTGAGTTCTTCTAATCTTCTATATCTAGACAAAAAAATCAACTTTCCTATAGTTTAATGTTACCCTTTCTACCAAACTGTTAATAAATCACATTTAACATATACTGATTCCTTTACAACATTGAGTGAATTCCATTAAGATTTTATTTTCTCTCATGATCAGAACATGAAAGTTTTCATTTTGAGAAAAAGAAGACTGAGTTTCCATGAGGTAAATCCATTTGGTGTTGTTATGTTTGTCAACTTAATGGTAACTTGACAGTGATCACACAGTACAGATGATTTTATTTTTAATTCTGAAACACATGACATAAAGCTAGCAGAAATTCACCATTAATCAGTCCTACTTATCACACTAAGCTGAGGTGAGATGTACCTATATAGCGTCTCAAAGGGATGTAATACTCTCCATATATCTAATAACCCCAAATGTGTAGTATCTTTTGAAAAATTAACTTCTGTCTTATTGGACCCTCTCTAACCTAAGATTAATAACTATGTTAAAGTCCTTCCATTATTATTCTACTGTTAACTAAGTTAAATGGGCCATACCTTTTCAAAACAACCAATATTATCAATATTATCTATGTCTGTGTTCACTAATTGTTGAAAGTCAGTGTTAGCAAACAATGTTATTGCTCTATCATACCATTCATTCCATTCCCTTATTTGTCAAACCTAAGGATTTATGGATTAAGATCACAATTCCTTTCCTCACAGAATTTGTACTTACTTTACAAGTCCACCATTTGAAAAAATAATTTTGCAACTTACTTTTAGTTACTATTGCTATGACTGATGTATTCTTTGTGATTCCAAACCACATAGGTCTGGAATGTTTTGGCCTCCCCTAATGAATGTGACAGTGTCAGTTGTAGATATTAGATTACTCACTGAATTTCTGAAAATTATATTGTACACAACTATATGTTTGAGGGGCAAATTTTCATCAGAAGAGTGACATGGCCATGGAAGCAGCATGTGTCCCTATGTGTGTGGTAATCTGGTAATGTGGTATTGGGAACAAACGCATTTGTTTTACTCCAGAACTGAAGACAAATGAAAAACGTATGTGTGTTTCCTCGATGGTATCTATGTACTTCGGAAAGGCAAATAAAATGAATTGACCAAACATGTCAAAATCTTGGAATCTAATACATATTTTTTAATAAGCACCTTTGATTATTCAAATACATGACACATTATTCATATGTAACTATCAAATAAACTGTTTAAGAAAAAAATATTAATAATTTTACAGAAAGGACACTTTTTTAATTCTTATTTGCCTTACATCAATAGCAACCTTATATGGTAAAAAAGAAATTTAGTAAAGTGTCAGAAGATGAGGTTGGGTAGAATTATATCCGAATATGAGAAATTGATGAACTGAATATTATAATTGCATTGTTTATTATGAGGGGATGTTCATTACTTTTATTATTGTAAATCAAGGCTGAGATTTAAAAAGGTAGCTAGTGGTTATTAAACAACTACTCTTTTTAGTCAATATTCTTTAGAGTCATTCAAGCTGTGTGGTGTGTCTGGATAAATATATGGCAAAGTTGGCATTATGCTCTATAATTGTCCTAATTAGAGCTGAATACAGTAGAATTATAACTTCTTTTGACTTAGGTGAGATGCCTTTAGATATTAGTTGTGCTAGATGGATGGATTTCCTAACTACTGATGCTACATGGTGGTAGAAAGTGAGGAAGTTCTCAACCAAGGTGCCAAGACTGATATCTGTTTGTAGTGTGGTACTGGCTATGCTTTAATTTGTATATGAGAGTTTTTTATCAACTCTGACCTTTTTTCCATTTAATTTAGCCCATTTTGAATATACCAATGGGTTTTAATATTTTTTCCTTTTAGTACAGAATTCATATCTATGGTTCATGGATTAGACAACAATAGCCAGTTTACAGTCATTAACAAACTTATTAAGCCAGGGGATATGAGTTTTAAATTTTGGAGGATGGATACATAAATACAAAAAAAAACAGAAAGGTTCAGTACTGAGCCATGAATTATATCACTAGTTACTCTCTTACTTTACAAAGTGACGCTTGCCACCTTGACTATGTAGGTTATAGCTTTCAGTCTTCCACCTTGCCATAAATGGGACTATATTGAGGCCTCTCATCTTATTTATAATAACAGCATGTAAAACTGTGTTGAATGTCTTTGCAATATGCAGACTGGCTGTATGGAGTGAAACACACTGCTCATAACCTCTATAATCATCTTAAAGAAGCTAATTAAGTGGATAGGATCTCCCACCAACAGAAACAAGCTGTTGCGGGTCTAACTGTTATGTGATGTTTGATATCATGATATCATAGTTAATGAAACAAGACAGGATGAGTTTCATGGCTTTGCAACTTACACTAGTTAGACTGATGGATTTATAGTTCTTGAGGCCTGTGAGAAGGCTTCCCTTATGAAGCATTACAATAGCCTTTCTACATTCTTAAGGGGCATACCCTGTTGCTAAGCCTAAGTTAAATTAGTTTAGGAGACAAGGGTATGTGTAGTGCTATTTATTAGGCATCCATGTAAATTGTCTGAACTCATGGCAGTGGCATTTTTCATTTTTCAGAACACAGATCATGCTCCTTGATAATTATAGGGTGTGCGTGGGACTCAGGGATTTTGCAAAATTTTGATGACTGCTTTTGGGGTCAAATTGGCGCTAAATATATATGTGAGTATATTCTCTACTTATTTAGGGTTAGAGTGAGAGATACCATTCTGGATTACTTTAGAATACCACTGGACTTCAGATGCTAATTTCAATTCATGTTTTCTTCAGTTTTCCTGGTGGATGTTATTAGATCTTTGGTAATCTTTCTGATAGTTTATATTATAGGTACATTTAGATGTGTTAAAGCACTAAATACATTTTTATTTTCTTATATAGCTTAATTATACTGGTGATTAATCAACATGGTTTTATTTTTTTAAATTTTCATTATATTCTATGTATTAGGGACTGACAAATGTATTCCTTTTTTACATGGGAAAAAAGCTCTACTGTATAAGCATCAGCTGAGGCAAGCAAATTTCAAGAGCTCCTCATTTAAGCTTCAGTTTTCTTGCCTGTTTGAATCCCTTAAATATGATATTGTTCACTATATGGGTGTATCAGACATTAAAAGAGAAGGTCACTACTTTGTGATCTGATTTACCCAGAGACAAAGGTACAATAGCGGAGATCCATGTGAAGGGAAATAAGGTAAGAACAAAGTTTAGAATATTTTGCCCCCTACTGGGCAGGCATACTTTATGTTCTCTCTAGGAAATTACTATTTAATGCATATCCATAGCTAGTGGGGTTTGGCATTAGTGGCCTGAAATTGTCCATTAAAATGACGAAACAAGTCATGGGCATTCAGACCCGTCAATTAGCTGAAACACCTGATGTTCATAAGGATCATTTGCATATATCCCATGTGCCTCTGATACAAGAGGTTTGGGAGGTCACTCAGTGGAAGTTCTAGCTTTGCTGGAGTTTTCATTTTGTTTTTACTGATTGTTTTTTCAGTGGCCTTCTCATTCATTGTTTTAGTTTGTTGTTTGGGATATTTTTGCAGTGACCCTAATGATAATGGACATCAGCTGGGTATAACAGCCCTGTGTTTTTAATGCTTAGTCAAACACTCTGGTTGTGCTGTGCTGATGAGGTCATAACAAGGCCTAAATAGGCATATCCACAGATAGTGGGAGTTGGCTTTCTTGGCCTGAAATTGTCCATTAAAATGAAAAAACATGTCATGGGCATTCAGAATCACCAATTAGCTGATACAGCTGATGTTCATAAGGGTCTTTTGCATATATCCCATCTTCCTCTGATACAAGAGGTTTGGGAGGTCACTCAGTGGAAGTTCTAGCTTTGCTGGAGTTTTCATTTTGTTTTTACTGATTGTTTTTTCAGTGACCTTCTCACTCATTGTTTTATTTATTACATACAGGAATCTTTGAGCAAAAGCAAATTTTGAAATTTAGGTGCCCCAGTCTACATATATGGATAGTTGAAATTATCCATCTTAAAAATGCATTTTGGCATTTATCATGGTTGCTTGGAGACAATGCCCTCCAGCAGGTAATACAATGATGATTTATTTTGTTTAGAATAAGTTAGAGTTCAGTGTAGGTCTGAGGAGAATCTAAATATAGATGATATGGAGTCTGATAAATAAGGAAATGCCACTAAAGTTTACCTTAGGTCTGAATATATATCAGTAACTAAACCCAGTTAAGAAGGGAGTGCTGTTTTTACAATGAAACTAAATTTCATTTGCAAGACAGGCATGGATGTGTTTAAGCTGCAAGAGAGATTTAAGGCAAGGATTGAGAAGAGTAACTTTGATAAAGTGATAATTGGAATTTGTTACAGTATTGGCTGCCATGCTGGAATAAAACAGCACCATACAAAGAAAAAGGACTTTGTCCCTGCAAATATAAGCTATGGAATCCGAGGTGCAGGTCATCCCTTATGATGCATCCCAGACTGACTCATACTGGACTCCCCTAGAATGACTCCAATTGTTTCATCAATCATTGAAGTCAATTATATTTTCTTTTTATTCAAACATCCTTCTGACTAAAGGTAGGATTCCAATCAGAAACATAATCTTTATTGCATTGGAAACATGCACATTGATATCCAGCATTCCCTGTACATGTCCGATAGGATTCAGTAATAAAAGGTATTCTCACCCATGTGGGCTAACACTGAGTCATATTAATGCTTGGCTCTTGAAAGAACTGAAAAGCCCTCATAACTTTGTAGATTCTTGTGCCAGAGAGACAATCTTCACCCTGTCCTTGTCCAGCATCATAAGCATGGAAACTGTGTGCCTGACAATAGAGTGACCAATTTGCTAAAACATTTGTAATTGTAGTCATGGAATTAGTGGCAGTAAACAGTTTACAGTCTGCAGCCTGGAGGCTCTTGACATTGCATGAGGTTGATAATTTTATATGAGTAGATTTGTGGTTTAAAACTTAACTTCCTAGTTCAAGGTGGCTGGGTAATCTCAGCATATTTTTTTTCTTTTTTGGTATATTATTGTATAGCTGTGGTTGGTAATATGTGGTGTTTACAGCATCTTTTGAGGTGACAGGGTGGCCTCCATGTTGTGTAGATACCTCTCTCAGAGTGTACTGTGTAGGTCAAGTAATAGTTTATTGCCTGTGAACATTTAACAGAGCTGCACTGCCTAAGACTACTAAGTGCTAAAAGGCTGACAACAGAAGGAAACAATTTAATTGGTCTTCCATGATGGCTATGTGAGTCCAAGTCTTACTACGGGTAAATGCTATCATTTATATAGTTTGTAGTTTATTTAATAGCTACAAGTGACTTTAGGTGCAAGAGGTTACAATATGTAAAAAGATACTGCAACCACAAAGCACAGTTCAAATCCCACTGTGAAGCAACGTTGAAAACTGAAACAATTGACATCCACGGTTTATAAATAATATTGATTTATTGAAATAGAACCACGACTAAGCGCTTTTGCCAGCAATCTCATGACCAAAGCATCTATTATGGTAGTAGTAAAAACAAAACCTTAATTGCATTTAAAACAACATGCAGGGCAAGAGCAACTACAATATATGTGAGACAGTGACAACAGCAGCTACAAAAGAAGCTATGATCCTGTTGGTGGTAACTGCACAGGAGAAATAGTTGAAGAACACAGTGGTAGTCACAACCATAACAACAACAATAAGAGAGCTAGCAGTACTATGCAGCACAACACTCCCCTCATGGAGAGCACTTCTCCAAAATTACCCTGTCTCCCAGCAGGCATTCCTTCAAATATGTATACCCCCTCCTGGGAGTAGAGGTGAGCTGACTCAGTTGTATCTTTTCTCTTCTCCCCCATATCATTTCCACCAGGTGCCTGAACTGCTACTCGGACCCGGGTCACCCGGGTTGTATTCAGGGCTTTACACCACTATTCTAATGAAGCTGACTTGATGTATTCCCCAATGATGGATCCATGCAAGACTGATTCCTACCTTTCACTCATTACTTTTTCACAATGTGACCTTGCAATAACAATAACAATGACAATGTTAATTATCTTTTCGGCTTTTCCCAGTTAGGGGTCATCACAGCAGAACTCCGGTCTGCTAATGATTGGCAGTAGATTTTTTTATGGTGCTGAGTTGCCAGCCCGACGCCCAACCTTCAACAAAGGCACGCCCATTCACGCATGTCTTTCGAACGCCACTCGACCACGGGGAGTATATGCAGACTCCACACAGAAGGATCTCCAGCTGAGAATCGAACAGGAGAGCCTCTTGCTGTGAGGTAACAACACTACAACAATGTAAATTATAATAATAAAAAAAAATAATTACCACCATCATCTTTACCACCAGCACCATCATCATCATCATTTTCCTAATGAAAAATATTTACAGCAACACTTAGAATATAACACTATCTAATAAATGTTCATGGTGTGTAGAACATTCGGACATGTATCAAATATTGGCAGAACAACATATGAATCTATATTACATAAGTTCTGTATTGGGTACTCACCAGTACTTATCTTATCCTTTTCATTTTTTGTTTAATTTTTCACAGTCCCATGTCCAGGAACTCAGTTTCAGTATCTGTTTATGAAATCTTCCAACAGTTTTGTTTCCACTCCTGCATTTGTTATTTTGTGTCAGGAAACCCCAAGTTAAATATTTGTGGGAGGTAATAAAAGACCAGTCTGGGAGCATAAAAATCTAAATAAAATGGTATGCGACAAAAAAGCTTGATAAAAAATGTTCACTATAGTTTGCTGAACTAAGTAATATATAATATGGTACAACTTCAAAAATATATTTCTAATAAGTGTCAAGAAAGCATAACAAAGCATTGAAACAGTAACAGTAAAGAAAAGCAAAAGAAATGGAAACTAGTCTATTTCTCCTGACACCACTATCCTAAACAGATCAAGAAAAGTTCCCTTGACAATGTAAACTCATTGCAAAGCTGAGCAGTGGCCTAAGATGATAGGTATGCCCCCGCTGTGTAAAAAATTCAAGCTATTGGAAAGTACATTATTCACTCTAAGGGCCTCTGGCATTTCATAATACTTAAAACACCTGTGTCCATCAAGCAGCACACATATAATCTGTTCCTCAGTCATGCTGGACTTTGTAATTTCATTGACTGACAGTTTAATATCTATTTATTTTCACATCTGACACAATTCAGACAGGCTGGTATCATGAATGTCAAGATATTAAGCTGACAACTGAATTCTTTGCAATTTTAGAAAAAAAAAACAAGAGTGTAAAGTTCATAGAAATGCATTTCCTTACTATATATGCAGAACCTCTGTAAATGGTTAAATTATAGTTTTCCATTTGAAGGCAGGAGTTGCTATGCAATAGATAAGAGATATTTCACAAGGGTAAACATATCTCTGTGTGGAAGCACTGTTAGGATTTAATCTAGCAATGAATACATTTTTTGCAGATCAACATTACAATGAAAACAAAATTTACAAAAGCACTTATGAGTAGCTGATATTATTTTTGTCAGAATGAGAAAAAAATAAATATTGTCTTGCTACTTCACCATTACTACTAAAAGAAAATATGATAAGAAGTCTATATTTCTCAGATAAGTTCTATTATTTTTTAAGATGCACATCTGTTATACCAAGGAAGTTGTGTTATGAATAATTTTTGCAGAGGAATTGGTACTCCTTTTCTCTGAAATGTGACACTACAAGCACTTAACATGAAATAGCACTTTAAATGTATACTAATCAGTCTATCTATCTATCTATCTATCTATCTATCTATCTATCTATCTATCTATCTATCTAAAAATGTGTTCAAGATTTCAGAATGGCTTTTATAGCATTTAAATTAGTGATATCTCTCCTCTCTTTACAATATACAGAATTAGTCCCGATAAAATTACTTTAGCTGGAAGATTTAGGAGACTCTCTCTTTCTGATACCCTCCTGTGGGAGGAATAAAGATGCCTTGATGAAGTTTGAAGTAGTTTATTCAGTTAAGTAGGTAGATATATGAGTGTTTGTATTCTAATGCATTACATTCACGGGTCAATTATTTAAAGGCAATTACAGACAATGGTCCAGGGAGTGGATTGGAGGAAAATCTGGAAGCTGGTAAAACAAGGAGCCAATCTCAAAGTTTAGAGATTTGTCCCTTATTCAAATACTCCTGAATGATCTGTAAGGGTTTACCAGCTCAACAGCCTATGGAACCTAATTCTTAGTTAAAGTTTGATCATTGGAAATGCTTGCTTTCATGAGGCTATCACCATATTTTATCCACCTGTTTTTTATCACATGTAATATGAGAGGATGTGTCTGCTTTTTGGGACTCATATTCCTTGAAACAATTTATGAAAGCTTTATTATAGATTTTTTCCAGTGTAACACATCCTTATAGGTGCTTGTGTTACATGTAATATGAGAGGCTGTGCCCACATTTATGGGGCTCATATCTGCTGAAATATGTTATGAAAGACTAATCTTATCTTGTCTGGCAAAAAGTATTGCAGTGCCTACTTATAAGAGGCTCATATACGTGACTGTTGTGACCATTCCCCATTCTTTTTTCTGATGGAGATAGAGCTTTTTATATGCAGGGGAGGTAGTCACTTACAGCCACACTAGGTGAATCCCATTTTTGAACAATACTTGCATCCAGAGAAATAGTTTACAGTAGAAACAAGTCACAGTGCTCATTATTACACAGCTCATGGATGTGCACAGATAGGAGAAAAATTTAAGTACAGTTTGAAACCTTAGAAACATTTGTATAGGCTTGTTGTACCCATGGAATAAAAAATCCACCAAATGTTGAACTGCAGAATATACAAACCTTTAATAAAAATTAAGTAGCTTAGAACTTCTTTGAGTATAGGCAAATGGTGCCTGTGGTGTAAAGAATATGGTAGTGTGAAGTGGGGGTCTGAGAGAACAATTTTTACTGTACAGCAAATTCCAGAAATTTTGTTTAATGCAGGCCAAGTGGCTATAATATCTATACCTGTTTGCTGTGGGGTATCTACAGTGAGAGGGAGAATGCCCCTGGTCTCAGAATGTGGTTCTATGGTCTAACAGTCTGGGGTCTTCCACTATCAAGCCTCTTCCTGGGTCTAGGAGTTAGTGAGGACTCTTCTGTTAAGAATATTCCTCTCTTCAGGTTCCGTGTAGTGATATCAGTGCAACAGAAGGCTAGATAGCTCTGAATCTGACTAGATAAAGGGCTGGAAACTGGGATGGATCAGGTGGAAGAGCAGTTAACCAATCTACTGAGAGAGAGGGTACTGCCATGGTGCCCAGGGCAGGGTCAGATAATGAAAGAGGCTGGTATAATCAGTACAGGTGTAGGTTTATAGATTCATAGGTGTGTATTAGGCTAACAAACACAAGGCCCTTTTTAAGCTTTGCCATGCATCCCAAATCTCTAACAAATTCTGGTTACCAGGGGTCTATATCACGTAATCCAAATTCTGTAAGTTTGAAAACCATATGTTCGAACATATGTTCAAACTTACAGAATTTCGAACACGTAAAAAAAAAATAAACAACATAAAAGAAAATAAAGGATTGTAAGCAAGCACCCCTGCACCCCTCACACCCCACGCTCTTTAAATATACCAACTCCGAGTCCGCACTACAATGCGGTAAAGGGAATGTTTACAACTGGCCGGAAGTTGATCCTGTGTTTTATTTTTTTTTTTTTTTAATTCGAAGTATGACAACTTCGAACATATGGTCTCGACCATATAACGTTTGAAATTGTCATACTTCCACTACATAATATAGACTTGGTTACCAGGGGTTGATGACTCAAAAAATACTATTATGCACTCTTGGCATTTACTTTTAGCCTACAACTCTGACATCAGTTATTTGTGTCAGTGGAGGATTCTGTGACTGCTGCTAATTTGCAATCATCTGGAAATTTAGTCAGACAAAGACCATTGACATTGGCCTTATGCCAAAAAAGAGAGATCCCAGGACTGATCCCTGAGGGAATCTGCTTGTGACTGGCCTCTTTGTAGAGGTGGACTCCCCACTTCTAACCTTCTGTGTTCTGCCTGTGAGTCAGCTGGCTATCCACTGGGTGACATAAGGGTTTATACCTAAACTCTTGACTTTGTGCCTGAGTGTAGGCTGTTAGTCAAACCAGGAGGCTAGTGTTGGCTCCCTTTTCTCACTCCTAATAAGAAAAAGAAAGGCCAAGTGCAAAATGAGTAGTAGGAAACATTTTCAAATGAATGAAAGTTGCTGTTTGTCACATCACATGGTAAAACACATTTTCAAACTCGTGACAGTTATTGTTTTATTTGCACTCATCCTGAAATCAAAAGAAAAAAAACACAGACATTTTCAATGATAAAACTGTAAACCACACTACAAACCTATTTATTAGATGGACCTGATAAATCTCAGGTGAAAGTGCTTTCTTAAATATAGTTCTATAGTGGTAACTCATTGTGTGTTGTCCTATTTTGCTTGTTAAGAATAAGAATAAAAATCTCTTATCTAAAAATGAGGCTCCACAGGCTGCTGAGCAAGTAAACCGTCACAGATCTTTCAGGAATATTCAAATAAGCGACTAGCCTCTAAGCTTTAGGATTGGCTCCTTGTTTTTCCATCTCTCAGATTTTATCCAATCAGCTCCCTGGACTCTTCCATCATAGTCTATAACTGCCTTTAAATAGCTGACCTGTTGAATGTACTGTATTAGAACAAGAACACTCACTCCTCTGTCTTCTTAACTGAATAAACTACTTGAAACTTCAACAAGGCATCTTTATTTCTACCACAGGGTTGGTATCTGAGAGAGAGAGTCTCCTAGATATGATAACCAAAGTAATTTTATCTTGACTAATCATTTGTACTGCGTTTCTTGTTAGCCCTGTCACCCTCTGGGCTGCAGGTGGTATACCACACCTGAGTCGAGCTTTCTGGATTACCTCTGTTCTCTGTTTACATTGTGATTCTTTGCTTAGTATAAATACTGCTTGATACTGGTGTATGAATGTGAAGCTGTGGCATGTTTGTTTATGATTTAATGTTAATTGCTGCGTATACTTCCATGGGAGTGTTGGGAAGAGACGCTGTGCAAATATTAATATATTTATGCCTTGACAATAGTGAGTGTGTTGAGAATGTTCCATGGAGAGAACACATATTAAATCTGTCCTACTTCAAGTGGATTAATAGACATCATTTCACATACATGCTTGCATTTAAGATAGTGTATCTGATAAGATGGAGGCTTGCAGTTTGCAAAACTGGTTTGCTACTCTCAGCTTCTACTTTCATATTGTTTTACATGGCAGAAGCTAATTTGTCAAGCTAAAAATTCTGAATTTTTTTGTGAAGAGAGGGAAGTTGATGTGTAAATTTTGTCTGAATATGAATAACTATGTAAACAGCTGTAAACATAATTAGACTACTGTAATTTATATACTTCCTCTGTTCTGTCATACTATTCATATTTCAGTGACAAGGAATTTCTTATTTTCCTGTTTTTATGTGCTCTGACTGCAGTAAAAAATAGAGATGCTGTCACGCTCATTCTTTTTGTTTTGCTGCTGCTATATGTGCCAGTACGTGCTCTGAGTTTGTCTTTGCTGCTCGCTAATTTTATTATGCGCTGATTTTTCCTTGTGAAGACTTGATATTTGTGCTGGGAAATCTGTTGTATCTGCAGAACTGCCCAAATACCCTGAGCAAGTGATTGTACTTTGAAGAAAGTGGGTGACAAATAACACAAAAACACATTGATCTATGCTGTAAAAAAAAAATAAATGCAAAATGAAACAACAAGTACAATGAAGCTGAAATGAACTGAATGAGTAAAAGGAAAACAGAAGGGAACAGATATGGATAATGGCACTCAAATTAAAAAAAAGAATGAAGAATGAAAGGCAGAACAGGCATGATATAACGTCAGGCAGCATAACTAACAAATGGGTAACTGTTAAGAATCACACATCTTTGATTATTTCATCACAAATCATTTAAAACCTTGGGATACCACTAGCCAAAAACAGTGATACTCTTATGGTCGCAAAACATAACAAAACATTTTTTGCAGGAGCATCTTCCATATATACACACACACACACACACACACACACACACACACACACACATATATATATATATATATATATATATATATATATATATATATATATATATATATATATATATATATATGTATACCAACTTTAAACTTTAAGATCACACAAACTTAAAAAGATGTTCAGGTTCTTCCTCTTTCTTCTCTGAGTTTGGCAATCCTGATAGGCTGCCAGTGATATTCAAGGATCAGCATTCTAGGCATCGATCACTTATGCAGTGACAAACAGTAGTGCTTCTGTAGTAAAGATTAGAGCAGATATATATGGTTAGTCAATACCAGCCAACTGATCTGAAAGAACTTTCTGACTCCATTGTTTTCTGTTGGAGGGTTTGCCTCACAATCCAACTCTATATATGGGAATACCCCTACTAATTATAAATCTCTCCAAGATTGAAAACCCTAGAGGAATATTATAATTCCTGAATTCTGAAAGATCTTCTGATTACCAGTTCAAAGATGAATGGCCACTGGACTAAAACTCATCAAACAGATGTCTGAGTATTGACTTTTACTATAAAAATAAATTCCCACTGAAATCATTTGTACAAATGTTGTAATCTCATGTATTCAACAGTTATGGAATTGTTTTGTCAAGTTATGAATTTAAAATGTAAATATCTAGCCCTCATTTGCATAAAATGACTTCATTACCTATTTATTCCATATAATCTAATCTAAGATCCAATGTACTCAATAAAATACTGCTTGCCTTGTTGCTTTCTAGTATAAATTTCCATTTTTTCCACCACTAAGCATACTTTATTTGTTAATTTCAATGTTTGAATCAACATATTTTGTATCCCACATTTCAGCCCAATGCTACTGTATAGCAAAACATATAGTATGTGTTATGGTCTTACTGGTGCATGGAACCTGTTTAAGTATTTAACACTAATCTCCAGAAGGCACTCTAATTTAGTATCTATATGTCCAATTAAAAACACATGCTGACACATACTCCCACACATTATGCATTTAAAATTAATGCCAACTGTTAAGACATCTCAAGTGGTTTATCTTGCTAAGTGCATAACATGTGAATCTTTCTACATTGGCAAAACAGACAGTTCCCTTAGAGAGATGATGAGAGAACATATTTACAATATGAGAATTAGGGCAGCCGACAATGCCCTAGCTAAACATGTGATGACATCAGGAAATGACCATGGGTTTAGGTTTATGGTCATAGATAGGGTTACACCTACAGTCCAAGAAGGAGATATTAGGAATATGACTGAGAGCAATGAAGTTAAATGGATTATAAGATTTAGGGTAGAGAGAGGGAAGGGCTTAAATGAAAAAGCCTCTATTAAGCCCACTTTAAAATCAAGAAGACTGTCAGTAAAATGAAATAATATACATCCTATATGGAAGTAAGCTGCCATATAATTTTATGCACTACATAGGTTTTATTGCGTATATATATATATATATATATATATATATATATATATATATATATACACATATATATATATATATATATATATATATACATTTATACAAATTTTATATGCTACACATGTTTTTATTATTATTATTTTTTGTTATACTTGAATGATTTTATATAGAGATTGTGGTTAGTTTCACTTTAAATTAATATAATTAAGCTGTCTATATTTTGATTGGCTAAAGTACTGTATTTAAATGGACCATACGCTGAAGGTCTTTTGTTCTGATGAAGCTGTTATGTGAAAGCGCTTACCTCCTTCATTAAAAGCTTTTAAATTCTATTATATGGTTGAATTCTTCAATATACTGCCTGGTTTGTGTGTTGCCATACTTTTTACTGGACTTATTCTTCAAAATATAAATAATATTTAAAATGAGTCATGCAATAGCTATCAACCAGTCTATAAGCTTACTGATCTTCTCTTTCAGTCATTATATTCCAGTGAATTAAGTTTCAAATCACTTTTGAAAATGCAGTGACACTTAATCCTGGATTGTTAGGTGTGTTTAATCTCACTTGCTATTGCATTTTACTTTTGTCTAAAAGGGCTTCAAAGTCTCTTCCTCTGCTACTTCATACTACTCGCTTGAAAACTTGAACTTCCTAAAGTTCTGACACACTGAGGAATGTTTGTATACAGCATTTTTATTAACTGGTAATCTGGTCATAAATTCAATGTGATAGTTTACAAGGTATTCTGCCAACACAGTTATCCCTAGGTAGATCTGACAACACAGATCACTGTTGCAGTACCCTAAGCTTAATGGGTCCTACCCTAGGGACTGGACAAGCTTACAAAACAAAAATATGCCTTCCACGCACTCAAACTATCAACAACTCAAGCAGAGTACCATATAAGGATAGCTAGAGTGCAAAATGCTTCAGAGCTTTTTGCCACTGAGGACCATTCCTTCTCTTGACAAAATGGGACACTATTTTCAGCTAGTGATGTTTCAAGGCTGGGCAGATAAGTTGGAGAAAACCTGCCACTAATTTTATTTTTCTGAAGAAATTTCTGTTTTTTTTCTAACTGAAATATGTGTTTTCATTAGAAAATGCATTGTTTTTTGAACTTTCATTTTCCCAGGGGCGCTGTGTGTGTGTGTGTGTGTGTGTGTGTGTGTGTGTGTGTGTGTGTGTGTGTGTGTGTGTGTGTGTAAATACTTAGGTGAACATTTTGTGATGGAAATTCTATTTCTGACAGGAATTTCTACTCAGGTTTTGTGTATATGTTTAATGGGGGCATAATACTGTGTTTTGGGGGGACTGTCCAAGATTTTCTTACCTCAGATTCACTTATTCTCTACTGTACACTTTACTGACTTGTCCAGGTTCTGCTATCTGCTTTCAAGCTCTTTTTCTCAGCTCCCCAGTTCAGCAATCCCCAGTCTCTGTGATTTCCTCTTCCCCTATCTGGAAGAGGAAGATAGTCTTTGGATGCTACTCTGGCTCTAACTGTGCCTCAGCTACTGATGGGTGACGTCATTGGGTCTCCTCTTGGTTCCTCACACCAATCTTTTTCCACCAGTCCTTTTATTGTAGCATATGCATTTACCACAGGCTAGGAATACTGATATCATCTGCATCTGCTGGGATGCCCACGGTGGGAAAGGAAGAACCACTGTTGTTGGTCTCAGGGAAAGAGGATAGAGAAGTCTCTTCACTTAGCTGGGATACAGGACCTGTTGCTTGGACTAGTATCCCAGTGCAGAGTCATTCCTTTTCCTCAGAGTCATCAGGAAAGAGAAACTTAGTGAGAAAACATTCCAGTCCTCGTTTACTATTTCTGTAGACAGAAAGGGTTTACTGGTATTTATTTGCTAAGTAACTTTTGGGTGCTTTTTTTTCGTTGCCTTCTACTTCTGAAGGCAAGAAAAGAAAAAGAGTGTCCTCTCTTTCTGGCACTAATGTTCAGTCAGAACAGACGTTACAGGGGGAGGGTTGTGTCTCAAGAATTTCTTCACAATTTGAACATTCTAATTCTGAGGAAACTATGGTTTCAGATTTATCTTTTTAGGAGACTTTATCCAGGATGAAAGCTAGTTTTCAGTGTGAGAAGAATTAAATTCCTATAGCACAGAAAATATATTATGGTGTGTTACTATTGGAAGTGCCAGATTGTGCAGCTGTTCCTTCTATGTTGCCTGTTTTAGAGAACATTTTTTCTCTAACTTTTAGTTTAGCTGATAGTTAACTTTCTCCTCCTAGGAATTCTGGCAGGTTATATAAAGTAACCTCAGACACATAAACATTTGTTTTCAAATACTAAAGCTGGCCTTATCCAAAGCTGCTTCAGTAAAACAGTTTATTGCTGCTAGCACTATTTCTTCTGACAAGGAATGAAGGAAAGTATAAGTTGGGGAAGAAAAATGCATTCCTTGAGTATTTCACCTTTAAGGATTTTAAACTGTCAAGCTCATGTGATAAGGTTTTTACCTTTATCTTTTGAAAACATGCAGATGCCAATGGTTAACCCTTTCTCTTGTGGGGGAAAAAATCAGTGAATGTCTCTATTACACATGCTTCTCAGGTTACTAAGCACATTTTAAAGTAGAATCCTTGCCGTCTGAATCACAAGCCAGTACATCTGGCACTGAGAAGGTTGTCTGTACAAACACCCCAAGCACCACACCTCTAACACCACCCACACCTGTACAGTACATTCCTACATATGTGGAGGTTCTCAACAAAAACATACCTAAACAAAAGAGACCTCCAAGCAAAAGCACACACACACATCACAACCCACCACACCAAGCACCACACATGAGGCACATGCCTGTGTCTCATAACCTTTAAGGACCAGCCACAAACCCAACATACTAGTCATAGGAGACTGTATCATGAGACACACAGATGTACTCCTCACCAGGCTAGACAAGGGGAAAGTCACGGTAAGTTGCTTGTCGGGCACTAGAATCCACCATATGACTTACGTACTCAAGTCTGTCAACAACAGGTACTGTTATGACTCTGTCATAGTCCATGTTGGTGTGAATGACTTGAGACATACCTCTCTGGACTATATGAAGAGAGACATGATTAAGCTTGCTTAATATGCGTCCCAGGAAGGTATGTTCCTAGCCTTAAGCAGCATCCTACTGTCACCCAGAATGATGCCTCAGTGCAAACAGAAAATGATTAAGTTTAACAATTGGCTTAGTGTCTGGTGTCATTCCAAGGGGATCCAGTACATGACAGCCTGGGAAGACGTGATTGACAGACCGCGATACTTTGCCAGAGATGGCCTTCATCTGTCTCCCCTGGGCTTCAGGCTTCCCCCATAGTGCCTGTTTTAGGCAAAGTCATGAGGACAAAATTATCAATGTGAAAAATTCTTCTAAATGAAATTTAAAGGTCATGCTGCTAAATGCTAGGAGTCTTAACATGAAACTACATTCATTGCAAGCATTCCTGCTTTAGAGGATGCTGGCATTTGTGCAGTCACTGAAACCTGGTTCAAAGCTGTGGAGAGCACTCCAGCCTTACCAGGTTACTTGTCCTACCATACATTCAGACCCCAAACAGAGAGCTACAAAGCCAAAGGAGGTGGAGTTTCAATATTTATCAAAGACATACACACCTCCAGGCTGGTCAAATAGTATGACACACAGGAGACACACCAGGTGCAGTTAATTATTGATAAAACGCCTATTCAAATTATAGCTAGCTACAGACCCCAACCATGACTCAGGAGGCCCACTCTATCTGTCTGGACTTACATGAATCCATCAAGATTCAACCCTCTACCCTGATCCTGGGTGACTTTAACTACCCAACAATTAGGTGGGAGACCTATTCTAGCTCAAACATGAACACCCAGAGATTCCTTGATTTTGTGAATGCCAATACATTGGATCAGCAGGTCAACACCCCTACAAGAGGTGAAAATGTCCTGGACCTGGTACTAACCAACATGAGTAGCCACTGTAGCACCCCTATAGTGTCATCCTCCTTGGTAAGATATATCCCTAAAGCAATCACTTTCAAAGCTGCCATCTCCCCTGACCCCCCCCCCCCTTGCCATGGTCGAACAAAAAAAAATTTTCCAAAGCTAACTACAACCTCCTCAGAGCAGGTATAAGCAGCTTCACAGCTACCATGCCTTCAGATGAATCAAGCACTAATGTCCAAGCCTACACCAAAAAACTATATGAGCATCTATATAGCTGCATGGACTAAGCAATACCTGACAAAACCAAATCATCTTCCTCAAGGAAGAGTAAACCTGTCTGGTGGACAGCAGCAATAAACAGACTCTATAATGAAAGGAAAAAATGCTGTCAAGGACCTCGAAAGAGCAGGTACCAAGCTGGAACCAATCTCTCCTTTGCTGAAGAAGCTAATAAGGTCATTGGTAAAATCCTCTAAGGCTAACTTCGAGTCCAAATTGGCCATATCCACTAAGGACAATGACAAGGCCTTCTTCGCATATGTCCACAATCTCAAAGGTAACTCCAAATCTGCTGTGAATTGGTGGTCAAGCATGCCACATACACAAACACCATAGATATAGCCAACTTGCTGGCAGACAAGTTCATTGAAAACTTCACCCCCCTTCCTCCCATCAGTAAACCAGGACATCCCTAACATCTGCCCCCTTCCCCTCATCACCAGGGAGTAGGTAATTAATGCCCTCTCAAAGGCAAATAATACAGTCTCTATGGGACCTGACAACATCCCTGGCTGTGTCCTACATGAGCTCAGGCAAGAGCTCTCAGCACCACTAGGCACCCTATTCAACCAAAGCCTGTGCACCGGCTTCATCCCATCAGAATGGAGGACATCCACTGTCATCCCTCTGCACAAAGGTGGAGCATCCACTGACCCAGGCAATTATAGGCCAATCTGCCTAACTAGCCTGATCTGCAAGGCCATGGAACGTATTATCATGGACCTTATAAACAATGACATTGGAAACCTCCAAATGCTTGATCTCACACAGTTTTGTTTTGTCAAAGGGAGATCATGCCTGTTAAACTTGGTCACCTTCTTTGAAACAGTCACCAAAGCCATGGATGAGGGCAAGACGGTGCACACCATCTACCTTAACCTAGCCGAAGGCTTCAACACTATTCCCCATTTGGACATAATAGATAAACTATCCCAGTTAGGCATCAACCCATATCTTACCAGATGGGTAGCTAACTGGCTCACTGATAGAACCCAGTCAGTCAAAATAGGGTTAGCCACCTCTAGTAGTTGACCTGTAACAAGCGGCATACCTCAAGGATCAGTCTTGAAGCCTCTACTGTTTAAGATATACTTTTCTGAGGTGCAAGCCAAAACTAGTAGTCTGTGGCTAACCAAGTTTCCAGATGACTGCAAGTTGGGCTCTGTCATAAATTCCCTTAGTGATGCGAACATCCTCCAAGAGGACATTAACCAAGCTAATGGCTGGTGCCCGAAGCATGGTCTCAAGCTGAATGCCAAGAAATGCATCATTGTCCCCTTTGGGGAAAATGGTGTTCCCACTAATTATCACACTAATAACAATGTACTAAGCATGCAATCAGTTGTGAGGGACTTGGGCACCCAGATTGATAACAACCTGACTTTTGACCACCACGTTGCCTCCATTGTGTGGAAGGCTTTCTACATAGCCCACCTCATAAGTAAGGGTATTTTCATCCAGGAACAAGGAGTTTATAACATCCCTGTGCTCCTCTCTTATCAGACCCATTATCGAGTACAACGCCCCCTTGCCAAGCACATGGAGCAGAGAGCACAGAGGTTCCTGACCAGGAAAATTCAGGGTCTCAAACACCTGTCCTATAGAGATAGGTTAAAAGCCCTGTCCCTCTACTCAGTCTTGTACTGAGTGCTCAGAGGTGACCTGTGTATGGCATACAAGGCTGTCTCAGACTCAGCCTTGATGGAGTCGTTGCATATCCGTAAGTCAAACTCCACTCGTGCAACCTGTGCTCAAGGTCTCAACCTGGTCTTTGACATTAATAGAACTTGTTGATGGGATAGATTTGTGTCCCAGTGACTCCCCCATCTGTGGAATAAACTCCCTCTTCATGTCAAGCAGAGTACCTCATTAGCCCACTTTAAGAGGAACCTGGACAACTGGATGGGAAACAGAAAATATACCTATGGGATCCCATCTGTGTCCCTGCCGGACAGGGAAAACAGGTGCTGACTTGTCGGAACATGGTTGAATTTTTGGCTAGGCTCATAAGGACCTCCAGGCCAATAGCTTAGTACTATTCAATGAACCTATGAACCTATGAACGTATGTGTATTATGTTACTGGTTCCTCCTCTAGAGTTGCTGCTTCTGAGCTCAGTATTGGGAACACTAGCTTGATTTTGTTATCAAAAGCTTCCTGAAAATGTTAAAACTTAAATGTTAAATTCTCTCTTTGATAAGTAGTTTCTGTTTGGCCATTCTGCAGCTGAGGTGTTAAAGAAGTGTAAAGAAAGGGGAAAGTCAGTACAAGGAGTGTCTCAGATTTTCAACCCTTCTTTTTCAAAGGAAATATTAATTCCTCTTCTACCTCAGCTCCCTTTTTCAATATGTCATTTGAGCAGCAAGGGACCAGTAAACAAACTTTTAAAACATCAGTGGTAAGAAGACTCTAAAAAGACTACCTGCCTGTTCAGTCCACCCCAAACAGCAACCTCTCCATCTGAGACATCATCTTCCTTTCTAGCTTCAGATTGTTACAGACACATGGAATCCGAAGGCAGTTCAACCATGTTACTATTGCCATTGGGAATCCCTCTTCCCATGAGATCCCTCCTTGTTTAGTTAACCAGTTTTTTTTCTTTCATCTCATTCTACACCACATGCTGGCACAGGTAGTCATAGAACCTGTATGTCTCTACCACTTGCGCAAAGGTTTTTATTCAATGACTACCTGGATTCCTAAGTTCAACAGTTCAGGCAGTTTTAAGATTTACTGTCTGTGTTATATTATAAGTTTTCTATTTTACTCTTTGAACCAAGTGTATTCACAAGCCATCTCAGTCCAGTATTTGCTTATTGCAGGCTTCAAGGCATTCATATTTTTCTTATTTGGATGACTGTATTATCTTTGCAGACTCTTTCCCCAGCTGTCAAGAGATTTTACAAACTTCCCAGAATCTTCTACTCAGTCTTTGCTTTTAAATAAACCTTCAGAAATCTTCTCTCATCTCATCCACAGAACTGTATTCCTGGGATGTCTACTGGATTCCACCCTGGGAAGAGTCTTTCTTCCTCCAGATGTAGACATTCCATCAGTTTTTTATGAGCTTCTCCAATCAAAGCCACACATATGTAAGGGAATCTTGCAGGAATTTGGGATGCATGGTTTTCTGTGAATCTCAAACTTCCCCTGGCTAGAGTCCCTTTTTTAATTCCTCCAAGTCTTTTGGGTTTCAAATACCATGACGGGAATGGACCCCATTCCTAAGTCAAAGTATGATTAAAGTTCATGAAATTGGTATTGTTCCGATCTTTGATGTTAGACAGAAGTGCTCTTCAAAGCACCTGCGATGTGCCCAGTCATGCTCCTTCTGCAATTCATCTGAAGTTACACATATCGATAACATATCTAAGTATGACTGTAAATTCCTTTTTATATGAGCTATTGCTCCTACTACTACTGAAACTGTCTGGGCATCCTTCTTCCACATTGCTCTCATTTCTGCCTGCAAATCCTGGTATGTTATGACTTTATGTCTCTCTGTAGGTAAGACACTGTAGTTACTGGGTGTAGCAATTTCAATGATCAGTGCTACTTTTGTCTTTTCATGGACTACTATATCTGGTTTTCAAGCATCTATTTTTTAACTGTTGGTTATGGGTGATCCCGTGTAACATAAACGTTATTATTTTCTATAATGCTTTGTGGCTCATATTTCCATTATTTTTCAGCCATTTCAATACCATAGTGTTTGCACAATCCCCAATGCAACAGTCTTGTCACATTATTATGCTTTTCAGTATACAGTACTTCTGCCATTAGTATATCACAACCAGTGACAAGATGTGTGACTGTTTCAAATTCCATTTTACAAAACCTGCATTTGTCTGTTTCTCCCACATGTTCAATGGACTTTGTAAACCAGTGTGTACGTAGTCCACTAACTTGGGCTGCCAATATTAACCTTTTGTCTTTTGGTTTAAATTCACCTATACTTAAGCATTCCTGAGTTCGATCCTGATCAACATGAGGTTGTTTCAAGAGTTTTCTATACGTGCAACTAAAGTTAAGCATTTTCCACATTTCTTGACTTCTCATCTGATCCTTCACCTTATATTCTTTCTTTTGCTTTTTGGCACATTCAATTACTGCCTGATTTTTATCTACTTCTGGTTTGATTTCCATTCCCCTTGACCCCAATATGCTTCTGCTAAACTAAGCAGGGAAGTCATCTTAGACATATTCTCCTCATGTTTTAAAACTTACACTATCTTTGCATCTTATGGGGGCAGCAGTTGCAGTCCCACATTTGCAGATCTATACATGTAATCAATTTCTAGGAGGCCCATACCTCCTTCAGAAAGGGGAATATATAGTATTGGTATGCACTGATTTTTTATAAATCATTTGATGAGCATGAAGCATCCTTCTTGTTTTCCTGTCCAACCTATTCAACACTTTTTGGAGCCAGTCAATCACTCCAAAACTGTAAGTTAGAACAGGAAGAGCATATTGCTTTATAGCTTAAAGTTTGTTCCTAGATGTCAGTATTAATGTAAGTCTTCTAAAATTTTCCTTACTAAGTTTTATTAACATTTGTTCATGTTTTATTGTTGATCCTTCATCAGTTACCAAGTATATATATATATATATATACTCACTCTTGCTCAAGTTCTTTTATATCACATTCCTGTTCCAAATTGATGTTTTCTTGGTACTGCAGCTTTTTGCTTTAAATGTTGCTTTTGCACATTTATCAAGACCAAATGACATTTTTAAATAATCTGAAAATGTTTTAACTACTTGCAGTTGTGCTTTCAGTTGCTTATCTGATGAACTATATAATGTTAAATCATCTACAAAAAGGAAATGAGAAGTCTTTACACTTTGTTGTTTTCTGGAAGCCAAATTGTAGCCATGACCTAATCTATTAAGTAGACATCTTAATGGGTTAAGAGCAAAACAAAAGAGCAGTGGTGACAGAGAATCACCATGGAATATCCCCCTTTCAATTTTTATCCCTGTAATAATAATCTGTCCTTTATCATGGCTTAACTGCAAAGTGGTTTGCCATTGTCTCATATTTGCTATAATGTAATCAATCAGTGTAAGGTGTATCTTATATGTTTTTAAGCACTCTTTATACATGAATGTGAGATACTGCCAAATGCTTTTTTGTAGTCTACCCATGCCATACTTAAATTCTTCCTCTTTTTACAGTTCTCCATTATGACTTTATTTAATACCAACTGATCCTTTGTTCCATATGACTTTCTTTTATTACCCTTTTGTTCTATTGCCATGATTGAATTATTTTCTAAATGACTATAAACTCTGTCAGCATAAATTCCAGTATATCTTTTATACATCGTTGGTAGGTAAGTCATTAGTCTATAGTTTTTAGAATAGCCTGCAGGTTCGCTCTTAAGTAGGAGCATTGTTTTTCCTATTGTTAACCAGGTTGGTGTCTGTTCAGGGTGCACATATAAATAGTTCTTACTCATGGCTAAATCTTCATATAAAGATACTTTTAGCCAGAGGTTAGGTACTGCATCTGGGCCTCGGGTTTTACAATTAGGAGCTTTTTTTAACTTTGTTTTAATTTCTCTGGCCATTACTTCATCCCATTTCATATCTTGTACATTTGAACTTCTTATTCTTTTTTTTTTTTTTACTTCTTCTATCCATTAACCATGTTTGTTATCTTCCACAGGATCTTCATAAATATTTCTCCAAAATGTATCTATTTTTTCTTTATTTTTGGTGCTATTCAATTCCTTTTAACTTGTTTCCCAATTCTCTATAAACTTTTTTGGTTCATCAATAAATTGCTTAATTTGTATTTTCCCTTTATATTTATCTGCATATCTTCTAAGTTTTTCTGCCTGTGTTGATATTTTTAGTTTATTTGTGATAGTGCATGTTAGATCCTGATCTGTTCTGATAATTGTGCATTACTTTTATCATGTATATCTTTCTGAGTATTTTTTTGATCTGTTCCCTCTTCTGTACTCTTCTAACAGTGACACTCCTTGCCTTAATTGCTTTATAGTTTTCTCTGTTCGATACTTCCATGATGGCATTCTATTTCTCCCCTTCCCTTCCCTTACTACCCTGCATGTTTTTGGTAAGACTTTATCTTTAATTTAGCTGTACAGTAATATATCCTGTTTACTTCTATTATATCACATAAATCTTTATGGATGGCCCTAATTAATGTGTCTGTTTTATCAAACTTCCAATTTTTGGGGTTTATTGACTTTCTGTAGTCTATTTCTTTCATTGATCTTAATATGTCTGTCCATCTGCATTAAGACAAGCAACTCTTCTCTTAGATCATTTTCCTGTGAGCATTCTATAGAAAGTTCCAAAGCATTTTTTGTGCCACATTCTCTTCAGTTTCATCCTGTGTTATCCATTGCTCTTTTATATGGGAACTTACTGGCCTATCACTCCACAACACTGACTGAGTCAGAGTTGCCACAGTTTCCTGTTCCTTTCCTTGCTGTGCAACTCCAACTAAACTTTTGTACTGGTTTCCTATGGAAGGCTCCAATGTATCTTCATAAGGCAACTCATCAGATATTTCCTGCTCCACTGGTTTCTCCTTAATTTGGAGATACATTGCTCTATTCTGCTGTGATGTTCTGAGTTAGATTTTCTACATTCAGTTCTTCACTTCACAGGTAATCCATAACCTCAGTTTCTATTTCTTTAACTTCTCCATTTCTAATCTTCTTTCTACTTTTCCTCTTTGTTTTCTTATTTTTTGTATTGTAAAATTGCCCATGTCTGGATACATTTGCCTTTATTTATCTTCAAATATCTTTGGTGCTGCTCTTTTTGTATTAATTAGTTTTGCATTTTCCTTTGCATAAACATCGCACTATATTAAATCTCTTTTTCTTTCCCATGTCCATATTTCTTCTTCAGATGTCTCCTGCTCCTCCTGTTTCTCCTTACTTTGAGGACTCGTTGTTCCATTATATTGTGATATAATCTGTGTTAGACTTTCTACTCTAAATCCTTCACTTTGCAAATATTCCATAACTTCAACTTCTATTTTTTAACTTCTACTTTACTAATCTTCTGTTTTGGGTTCCCTCTTTTTGATCTTATTTTTTATAGTAAAATTTTTCATATCTGGATGCCTTTGCCTTTATTCCCCTTCAGATATCTTTGGGACTGCCTTTTTTTGTATTGATAAATTTGGTTTTCTCCTTTGCGTAAATATTGCTCCATATCACATCTCTCTCTTTCTCAAGTCTATATTTCTTTTTATACCCTTCAAAAGTGTCTAGAGTTTGTTCTTCATATTTTCACACTTCCTCAGTTGCTTCTTTTTCCAAACAGTTCAAGGTTTCTTGGTCTATATAATGTTTTTATAAGTCTGTTGTATTAATGAATACAATTTTTTATTTGAAGCTCCTGACAGTTTTTCTTTGTGGAAGTATTTTTCTTTCCTCTAATTTCTCTCTCAGTCTTTTTTTATATCTTTTGTCTGGAAATTTTGGGCTTCTTGCATAATGGCAACAATATGTAATTTCTTTCTTATCCTCAATAGTCCACTCGATCATCTTTATTGCTCTACCCTCAGACTCCCTTTGAGAAACATAAAATGGTACCTCAGATCAGTCTCTCTTTAGCATCTACACTCTTTGTCCTTTCATATCCCAGTTCTAGAATTTGTTAAAAAGGAAGTTTATTAGTGGATAGATCAGATCTCTTGCAATTTTTCTCACCCTTCTGATCCCCATACAATCTATAACTTCAAATAAATCAGACTTGGCATGGGGTATAGTTTCCAAATTGGTAAAAGTGGAAACTCTGTGAAAGTCTTCAGAAAGGTAAAAGCACATAAATATTAGAGAGATGCTGGCAGTGATCAATGATTTGAAAGCCTTAAATCATCTTTGTTCCCTATGATCTCTACAAGTGTTCACAGAAAACACCACAGTGATGTGATACTTAAGCAAACAAGAGGTTTCTAGATCTTACCCTCTTCATAGATTGGCTATGATTGCTTAGGAGATAACACATCAGGTCAGTTTGACTCTTCAGGCTTTGTATATATCAATACAGCAAACCTTAATTGAAGACAAGCTCAGCAGGAAAATGACAGACTTTTGCGAATGGAAATTTCATCCAAGGGCCATGCAACAACTGATACAATTGTAGGGTAAACCCTACATAGATCTGATTTCCTCCTTTTGGAATAGATAGCTAGAGATATTCTGCTCCAGAATTCTTGCAAACAGGCCTGGAAGACAGATGCCTTCTCATTTCCATGTACAGAAATGTTCCTGTAGGTTTTTCCACCTTTCCCATTGATATCTGGGGTTCTCCCGAATCTCCAGAAGGAATCCCAACAATTAGGATGATGACTCGCTTTGATCCAGACAACAGCGATTCTCTCTTATTTTCAATTTGGCCATGGGCAATTTTCACAAGCATTCCCACAGAATGGATTTGCTCCCACAAGACACGAGTTGTTTGATACACTCCAACCTGAAAAATCTTCAACTAACTGGCTTTATGACTGACTTTTAATATCTTTTAAGTGCCTATTTCTGAGGATGTGCTACAGGTACTAAAGAAGATGAAAAGAAATGCTACTAGGAAATCATATATGTGCAAGTGGAAAAGATTTTCTAATTGGAGTGAGTCCAAAAAAACAGAACCCTTTAGAGTCTCAGCTGCCTCTGGTTCTTGATTGTGTGTGTGTGTCTGTGTGTGTGTGTGTGTGTGTGTGTGTGTGTGTGTGTGTGTGTGTGTGTGTGTGTGTGTGTGTGTGTGTGTGTGTGTGCGCTTCTGTCCTCTGGCCTTTTCTGTTACTCCTTCAAGGTGCATTTCTGCTAATTTGCCCTGTGATACCAACTGTCTAATGATAATCATCGCAGACAGTTTTGGAAAGGGTTTCTACATAGCTTTCCACCTAGGAAACAGGTGACTACTCTTTGTGATTTCAGTTTTGTACTAGAAAATCTTAATCTGTCTCCATTTGAAATAGATTATCATGCTAAATTGAGGTTCTTAACATGGAGGACTATTTTACTCATTCCTCTTACTTTTGCTAGGAGAGTATCTGAGTTATAATCTCTTATGATGAGTCAACCTTCCCTCTTTTTGCCAAGGACAGGGTTTCTTTGAGAACTAATGCTTCTTTTATGCCTAAACTTGTCTTAGAATTTACTTTAAAACAGATTAGTCATTTCCATGTCTTCCTTCCTAAATCCAAGAATAAGGGAGAAAACATTATTTACACAAAACCTTGCTTCAAGGAAAGCTGATCACCTGTTTGCCTCTTATGAGTTGTCAAAGCTAGCCGCATCCAGGTGGTTAGCCCATGTTATTGCCCTAAGTCATGTGCTGGCAGGATTAGGCTCATTCCATAAGGGCTTTGGATTTTTTATTGGCTTTCTGGAAAGGGGTGAACTCAAGAAGCATTCTGGAGACAACAAAGTTGTTCTATGTGCATACTTTTATAAAGCACTACAAACTGGATTCCTTTTTCAGGTCCAACACAGCATTTGCAAAGACAATACTCCAGGCCTCCTTGATGCTTGAATCCCTTCCTGTTACCTCCAATGTTATTAATCTGTGGTAATTTACCCATTGAGCTAAGACTACTGCAAAGTGATCTATTACTAAACATAGTCCATATGTGTAAGTAATCATACTGTAACAGTAGATGTTCTAACAGATTGCTGTAGCAGACCCCACAGACACTTTTTTTACTTGTTTTCTATTTTGTGTTGCAAGGGTGTGGATATTTCAAACTTTTGTACATAGTTTACTCAGGGGTGGCTCATGCTATAGGACTGCAGGACTGCAGCCCCCCCACCTGTACAAAGAATAAAATAAATCCCCCCTACTGTAGAAAATAAAAAATAATTTTACGAGTAGTCCCAGAGCTCCACACATGCATGCTTAGTTCCTGACTGCTGTGTTAGGCAGTCCAGAACTCCACACACATGCATGCTTCATTCCTGAACTGCAGACTGCTCTGTTAGGCAGTCCGGATAGGGAAGGCAGAAAACTCCACCCTGCCAGCCCAGAGGTCTGTGCAGTGACAACCACACAGACCAGAAGAACAACAGACTGCATCACACGCAGGCTGGAGGCTCCAGCCTACTCACATCAAGACCCAAGCCTGCGCGGGCTGTTATGGAGTACAGGTGATCATTGCAAAGAATAGACTCACTACAGGACTTAGCTGCCATGGAGGATCTGCAGGTAGGGTGCGTGTGCTACAGAGGACAGAATCACTACCTTAGCTCATGGAGGTGCGTGTGTGTAATGCCCCAGTTGCTACATGGTGGTGGATAGAGAATAAGGCTTGAACGCTGTACCTGGGGCCCAAGTGACAAGAGCCTGAATTCCCTACCCACCACCATTTGTAAAACATTTGCAGATTTTTGCCTCATATTTGTTCTGTTCTGTTCCTGATAAAATCTGTGGTTTATGTATTTTTATTACTTAACACAGCCACTAGTGCAGTGTTGTAAAGGTAGCATTGTTGCCTACCAGCTACAGGTTGTCTGGTTTGATTCTTGGTTGGGGTGCCTTCTGTGTGGAGTCTGCAGGGTGGGTTAGTTCTGGTGCTCTCATTGCATATTTGTCCCCATTTTTTGGACTGTATTCCCCCATTATTGGCTTTGTCCAGGTTTTTTGTGCCAAGGTTGAGAGCTATGATGATAACTGCACTCACTTAATATGTTTGGGGGCTCTATTCCCCCATTATTGGCTTTGTTCAAGTGTTTTGTGCTAAGATGTTGACAGCTATGGTGAGAACTGAATTCACTAAATGGTAGCCATTTAAGTTTCAGTCTTCCATTCTTTTGTAAATTTGTAAAATCGATGATATAGCATAGTGGTTTGTTGCTCTGACTGTTTTGCACAGGGTCCTGGTGTGGTGGTAACACAGCATTTTATTCTAACAACTTTCCAACATTATGCAAGCAATGTTTAAAATGTGTCCTTATTTTTTGGTCTTTTGCCCCCCCCCCCAAATTTTGGATTTTTCCAGATTTCTTGTGCTGCGAAGTTAAGAGATGCAGCTGAGTATCAAGTAGATTTTTCAAGAAGCTGAGGGCTGCAGGGGAACAAAAGTTTAGTGCTGCTTATGCCAAATCTGTTTGCATTGTGAATAGCACAATAGGTAGTGTACTTGCTTTTGATGCAGAAGGCTGTGTGTTCTACTCTCAGAGTAGATAGATGCATTGCTCGTGCTGTATTGTAAAGGGGGTGGATGCTGCAGTCCTTCTTGGTGAAGATACCTAGTAACTGAACCTATTATCAGTTTGCCATCCATTCCCTGTTGCAATATTACTAGCTTATCGTTTTTTTTAATACAACTTAGGCAATTTATTCCTCAAGGGCAACGGGCACTTTATTTGTAGATGAAACAATGAAATATAAAGTTGTTTGCTAGCAGCAACCTCTTCATTAGTTACATATTCCTTTAATGTGGAATTATTTAGATGACTTTACTTCTTCAGAAATAGTGTATATTTACTGATACTGGTGGACTGTAGAAGTATGAGTAGACTTTTATGATAGAAATGTTCTGAATTGGGCTGTTTTGTCATTATTGGTGCATGCATTTTGTTTCATTGTTTACTGGAAAAATGTTCTGAATTGGGCAATTTTGTCATTATTGGTGCATGCATTTTGTTTCATTGTTTACTGGAAAAATGTTCAAAACAAATTTAAAATGCACTCTAACAACTGTACTATATTGTACAAGGAATATAATTTAATGCAATCAGGAAGGTGTATCAAAGACCACGTGTATGTTTCATGTGCAAGGGGCCTATGATTTGAAAACAGCCCAAAGTTAATCTTTATCTGCCACTGGCAAAATGTATTTTCTTTGAATGTGGGTGTCAATGCTGTTTCAATGAATGTGAGTTTCAAGGGCAGAGAAGTTTTAATGCTAAGCCTGTTTTCATTGTGAGATTGCATTGCTTTATTTAGCAGATGGCTTAGTGTTTGTGCTGTAAAATGCAAAATAAAACTTTCAAATAAAGTCCAAATCATCGTAGAAGTAAAGCAATATCCACATTAGTGTTTATGGTAAATGGGGTGAAATAGCTAAATAATGGTTCATTGGAATGGCTGCAGGGGGGAGGCTCCATTCGACCATGATTTTGTGAGGGGGAATGGCGGCAAACTCAAAGACAGCCCTGGCTCAACTATAACTCTCAACTGTATAGATTTTCACAGAATGAATAGATTTTTGCTTCTTATTTTTGGTTTGTTCCTCATAAAATGTGTGGTTTTCTGGCAAATAATTTAGGAATTAAGTCACTAAATAATGACAGACACTGAGTTTCAGACTTCATAACCTTCAGAAAAATGAATGCTAAAGCAAGACCTGTTATTCTATCAATTGTCTCAGTTTATACAACAATTTATAGTACTGTTTATATGTTCCCCCAATATATTTGGCCTTGTCCAGATTTCCTGCATTAACAGGTTGAGAGGTACGTGCAAAAAAATTGCTTTATAGAATTAGGCATATCCAAACCTCTGAACTGTCCCCGATTTTGGCTTAAAATGTTACTCTTCCCCTAATAATTCCACAGCAAAATGGCAATTTTGGAAGAAAACGTGGAGGGCTTACAATTAAGAAATAACTGTAATAATCAGAGTTATAGATTACTTTTATTTCAAAAATGCATGTAGATTCTTTTATTTTGTCGGCTGCTCAAGTTAGTAGTACTAATATTAAAAAAAAATGTCCCTTCTTTGACAGGATCCCAGCTGTATTGTGTGGCTATTTTATATTTTGCATCACATTTTTGGTCCAATTTTCATAAAATTGTGTTTTTTGGCAAATTAGTGGCAAATCATTAAAGACTGAAGTTAGAAAATAATGACAGACATTTGAGTTTCAGATTTCGTACCTTTCAGAAAATTCATACTAATGCAAGACCTACTATTCCATTATCTTTCTATGTTTATAAGAGCAATATTTAAAAATTGTCCTTATTTTTGGGCCTTTGTTCCACTTCTATGTATGGCTCTGTCCATATTCCTTGTTCTGAGATTCAGAGGTATGACAAATGTGTCAGGGCCATCACAGTCAGCCAGAGACATTTCAAAGTTGACATACTTGTTGCACCCCACTCCCCCATGTAGTGACTCTGGATGTGTCCAAGCAAGGCAAGGAGCAGTTATGCAGTGTAAATGTGCCGAGTATCCCCCCCATTTAAGGTAGACACAAGTGCTACTTTTATTCTGTCCTTGATTTTGCAGAATGTTCTGGTTTCTGTCATATTTTTATACTGTTGACTTATGCTTATTATTACTCAGAAAGTGCCTGTTGCTCTGTGTTTAAATAGCAATGCTTTAATGACCATCAGGTAAGCTTGTCTGAGATTGTAAGATGCAAGTAAGCTTTAATAAGCATACTGTTAAAGAATCGCCAACACTGAAAGCCTTTCTGTTGTTGCCATGCAGAGGATACTTACATAACTAGATAATGTATAAGCCTTGGGTATTGAAATGCATATGACAGTATTTGTGATAAAGGACAGGATTACATTATTTTAAGAAGCTCATTACATTTGTTGGAGAATTGCAGTCATCTTTGCAGGCTTTATCTGTAAACCAAACAGAATGTCAATCTATCATGTGTGGTCTATAACTTGTGCAGTAATCCTTTAAGCAATGTATCTTGAGCTTGTTTCTTGTTTGCTTTTCATTTTTTTACTTTGATCATGTTTTCCCCATGAAACAAGTAGATAGTTGTCAGGCAGCAGGCCTTTTTTGGATAAGAAACATTTTTACAAGTGGGGGTATCACAGAGATTGCTACTTTCAGCATGTTACTTGGTACTTTAATAAACCTGAATATGAATTATAATTAGAACTGCGGTGCAAGGAGAAGTGGTAAGTTGAATGCTGCTTGTTTTTCTTATACTTGATTTTGACTGGCATTCCAGTAATGTATTTAAAAAGTAATTTATTTTTTCATGCCCCACAACCTTTCTGTTTCCATCTAGATATTAAGTAAGCTGTCATGCAGCCAATGCATTGAAATATTGTTTTTCTTCTACACTTCATTTTGTCTTGATTGGACTCTCATAATGACGGTTTGGCACTCAGGGCAGTGTATTAAATTAAAGTTACAAGTTTTTGTGGTTTTGAGGATAACTCCTCCCATTTCTAATTGGCAACACCCCTTCCCATTGACCCCACCCATTCACCTGTCTCCTGCAGACCCCCTTTGATTTGAAGTCACCAGCCACCACTGCGTTTACTGTAGGGTTTTCTAGCACTGTAATGTCAGGGGTCTTGCATCCCTCCTGGACAAAAATACTGCGAATCTCTTCGCACTGCAACTATCATTATATGGAGCTGTTCAAACTACTGACAGTTGGACATATAGAATACACTCTTTAGCTTTAAAAGCTGGATGTTCCCAGGTGTAGGGCCTACTTAGCTTTTGTTATTGCAGCAGTGATCTATTAGAACATCTATTGTTATGGTAAGTTTAACTACACAAGTACTTTGCCATAGATCACCAGCTTGAACAATTGTGTATCTATTGAATATTTGTATCCCCTTTGATGAAATGACACTGTGGATACATGCAAGCCCAAATAAAATGTACCATTTAGCTTGTGGATGACCTTTTTTGGTGTGTTTTGCTTCTTCTAAAACACATTTTAAGTTGAACTCCTGTTCATAATGTTGGCTTCATTACCTACTATGTGAAGCATACCACAGGTACCCTAGAATATTTTCCAGTTAAACTTAATAATACTCTTGATGTCATAGCTACTAATATGCAGTCTAAAACCCTAGTGATCAAATATCATCTACTTGTTGTTTTATGGATAACATCAGTATTTACCATACTTTATTAATGGGTTCAAAACTTGAGGGAAACCTACTGTTACTATTGTCCTTCTCATAAGATACAGTTTACAGTGCCTTTTTTATACCCTTATGCTTCAAAACATTTAACCAGATTGCTCATCTCACAAATTAATTTCTTAACATTTGACATCGACTTGTTCAGCCTAGACAGCTTTATACCTTTTACCTTGATCAACATTGTATTTCAAAAGCTGGAGGTATTCAGCCAAGAATTCACAAATCGAGATTACGGATCTATATTAGATCAGTGAATGCTTAAAAAAGCGAACACTGATTGATCAACCTTATGTAAGCAAAAGCTTACAATTTCGAACAAGGGAAAAAAATTGCTCATCCAAAACACATACACACAACACAAGCACACCAAACAAATAGAAATCCACACACATACACCTAAAATCTGACACCTAACCCTACACTAAACTATGCACACACCACTAACTATCCACTTACCTTAACCCAAACCCTAACCCTAAGGTCCATCACTATCTCACACTCACCTCACCCACTTCCTAACCCTAACTCACTTAACCCACCCTAACACTCACATCTACACAATCGCACACTTACCTGAATCTGACCCGTAACTTTCCACCACAGCACTGAAAATACCAAAGCAACAGAAACGGACAACCAAATTCTTTCCTTAGGAATAAATTTGAGTTTCTGTTGCTTCGATATTTTTAACTTTCACTAAAATAAGGTTGATCAATCAGCGTTCGCTTGTTTAAGCGTTAACTTATCTAATATAGACCCGAGATTACTATGGGATACTTACAAGATCATAATTCAACTTCAGCATGCTTCCCCATTCATATCTTCACACCTTCCAACTGTAGGCACTGACATGCATGTTCTCCTCTACTTATTATTTCTGTGAATAACCTTTACTTAATGCCTGTATGTGAGGTGAGGAATTCTGTCTCACCTTCAGAATTAAAGCTGTATGCTTGATTGCTTTTGGATATGTGTAATACACCATTCACTACACTGAAAATTCTCTTTGAATTGTCTTAAATATGACATCATAACTTTCCTCTTTAGAGAGTGCTGTGTTATACTCAGACACCAACTACACTGAATTACCTGCTATTTTTAACTCATTGTCTAGAGGTCTTGCTTTATTTAATATACCTTCCGTGTCCAGAAATTGCAGATACTTAAATATAACCTTTTAGTGAAATTTATTGTTTTTTACTCTTGGAGTAATTCAGTGTGTCCTTTCTATAACTAGACAGAAATCTCCTCCCATTTATTTATTTATCTTTTTATTTATAGTTAGTTCTATAGCTATGGAGTGACTCAGTTCTGCTCCATCTACACTTTCTGGCAGGTCAAAGAGGGAGATATTAGCTCTTCTGCACCTATCAATATCTTTGTATTTTTTGAGTCCACACTGGTGAATGGTGAGGGAATTTGTGTAAAAATGTATCTCAGGTTACTGGATTCTTTTTGTATTGCTCCAGATCTCTCACTGCTGTGAGGAAAGGAAGGAGTGAAGATGCATTAGTTGTGCCTCACGATTTGTAGTAATGCACCTAATTTGTGTGATGTCCACAGATGATGATTGAAATAGCTTGGCAAGGGCTTCTAGGGAGTAATTTGTGGCTCTGATGTTTTCAGCTAGACTGTCTATGCTAGCCACCATTCTTTTGTGCAGTTTGTCTGGGATACACTTGATTGGATGGGCCTGATAACTGATGCTGATATCCTGTCACTTTCAATAATATACTTTAGGTTTTATAAACTAGGGAAAAAAAAAAGATAATCACCACTGTTTGTGATAGCCCAGAATGGCATTTGTAACCTGCATGCACAACCTCAACCTAGTCTGTGACATCAATAGGACTTGTTGGCTGGACAGATTTGTGTCCCAGAGACTTCCCCTTTTATGAAATAGACTCCCTCTCTATGTCAAGCAGAGTACCTCATTAACCCTTTTTAAGTACAATCTGGATAACTGGATGGGGAACCAAAAATACACCCCTGAGATTCTACCTGTGCCCCTGTTGGACAGGGTCATCGGATGATGACTTGGAGCATGGGCTAAATTCTTGGCTAGGATTGTGAGGGCCTCAGGGCCAATAGTCTAGTAACTTTCTATGATCCTGTGATCCTAATGGTGAATTGTTATTTGCATAAATGGTGCCCATTTACTCAAATTTTAAAATATGTGGATAGTAATATATATGGAGGGTTTCAAACAGTGTCCACCATTTGTACATGCCCATACTTGTCGCTCATATTAACTTAAATTATACTGTTATCTTTGTTATATGTTGCTGCTGCGGCCTTGTACAAGCCTAAGCTATTCTTGTTTTTCTTTGTTATCCTAAAAAGTATCTTCTGTTTTGGTGAGGTATATACTTTGAAATCCATTACACCTCTTACCTGTTATACCTTGCTCCAGTTATGACTGCTCACATTTAGTTCAATCATTTATTTATTTATTTATGTTTGTTTACCAGAGTAGAGCACTGATTAAATGCAACTGATTGCTGGCTCAATCTAGGATACACAGTGCCACAACAGAGTAACAAAAATAGTATAAAATAAGAATTTGAGAATGTACAATATATTTACAATATGGCTGCTGCACACACACACACACACACACACACACACACACACACACACACACACACACACACACACACACACATACACATATATATATATATATATATATATATATATATATATATATATATATATATATATATATATATATATATATATATATATATATATATATATATATATATATATATATATATAGATTGATAGATATATAAAGCGCACGTTAATCATAATAAAATACAAAGCTGACATTACTTGCTGTACTGGATAAAGTAAGAGACCACTGTGTATGTATTTAATTAAAGTAGTAATACTATTAAGTAGAAATACTATTAAGTAATAATACTATTAAGTAGTAATACCTATTTATTTTAATTTTCTTGGGTTGCGAAAGCCAGGGTACTTTTTAGCTAGGCTTATATAGGCCCTAGGGCCAATAGCCTAGTACCTACCTATGAACCCTGACCTTTACCTTGATATTACTTATTACATTAAACAGAATAAGAGTCTGAAGAATATGAACTAAGCAAATATATGTTCATAGGTTCATAAGTACTTACTAGGCTACTGATCTGTGAGGATTTTAAGAAGCCTAGACTTACATTCCTATAGTAGTTTTTAGGCTCTTGTGTTTTGTGTATGAATAATCCAGAGGTGGACAGAATAAGGACATGGTGGAGATTTACTTGTTGGCCTATCCATGAGAGACATGTGTGCTAAACAGGAGTTGAATTTGCTGTTTCCCATCCATTTGTCCAAAGTGCATTTGAGTAGAGTAAGAGAGGTACTTTGCTTTATGTGAAGTGGAAGGCGGTTCCATAGAAGTGGTATTCTGTGTGTCATATATACTTGCCCCTTCAACATGTCCTATTTAAGCTGTAAAAGAGATTGAGAACTCAAGAACAGGTACTTATTCTATCAATTTACTTGTAAATATTACAAAGAATAGGGTCTGTTAAGGCTCTATATGGAAGGCAGAGGTTGCAACTTAGCAGTATTTATAATACCAAGAAAAAAGGCAAGGCTTTGAGGTGGTCTGCATATTTTTTATGATTTAGGCCCTTAATTCTCTTAATTCTTTTAGTGAGAAAACAATGCAGTCTTCTTGGCTATGACAAGTGTTTGGGGAGGCATAAACTGAAAGATTCATTATATTTAATGATTGCCATAATGTGAGCTAATTACAGTGAAATGATTACATCCTTTGACCTGGATGCCATAGCTTTAGATATAAACGTACATAATGACCAAAGGAAAGTACATTATCAACACAGGTTCCCAGATTACTGACTACAAGATCAACTTTCAGGGGGATGTCATTGATATAATAGTTAACTAGGGAAGGAAAGATACTTTTAATCATTTCTTGGCATTTAGTTTCAGTTTATGCTTTTGAGACAAACTATTTGTTTTGGAAAGGTCTTCCTGGAGAATCCTAGGGTCTTCTGGGGAGATAATGATAGTATCAAGTATACAGTCATCTAGAAACTTAGTTAGCCATAAGCCCTTAACATGGAATGGACACTCCACTCCACTGCAGATAGTCTTGCAATCTGAAAAACACATTTTATAGGACTCATGGCATCTCTTAGAGAACTTCAATGAGAATGTCATTTTCATTACAGTTGATGTGGTGGACTTGTTTTCTGTAATCCCCCATGATACAGAGATTGAGTGGTTTCATGAGTTCCTATCTGATTATTCCACTTTGACAACCCATGAAATACTTATAGTAACTACCCTGCTTGATTTAACATTGAATAACAACTATATATTTTGTTGAGGGGGAAATACTACCATCAAACATCAAGAATTGCTATTGGGGGCCGCATTTGCCTGCGTATAAGCTAACACTGTACTAGCTATGTGGGATAAAGACAGTATTCACCCCTCAGTTTCTGTCTTTAGTTCATGAGTATTACAGGTTCTTGGACGACGTGCTCATTCTGTGGAAAGGAAGTATTGAACAACAGGAATCCTTTCATGCTTTGTGGCAAAATTCTTCCCCTTTCTTGAGGTTCACATACACTATTGGTTTGAATATTATTAACTATCTTAACATTAGGTTGTTCAAGGACTTGGCAAATCAGTGTCTTGTTTCTACAATATACAGAAAGGGCACATTCTCCAACACACTCCAATTTGAAGGCCGCCACCCTTTCCACCAAAAGAATTCAGTAGTAAAAGGGCAAATAGTGAGGCTTTCCCATTTAATTTCTGATGACAGTCATTTATTTATTTATTTATTTATTTTATTTTACATTTGTTGACCAGGCTAGTCTAACTGGATATATGTCCATTTTCAGTAGAGGCCCGGGGAGAAAAGCTCCAAGCATCAGCAGTGACAAAGCATACAATGTATAGTAATAGTCAAATGAATTACAGTACATTGTTTAAATTGAAGGTAAGATAAACTTGTAGAGTCCTTTAGTAGGTTTAAGCTAAGATCAAGTACAGAGAACAAACATTTGAGAGATAGAAATAAAATAAAAATAATAATTAAACTTTTTTTTTTTTTTTATAGTACTAAGAAGGAAATCATTATTACAGGTAGGCAAGATAGAACAGTGGAGTAGAGAAGTGTAGAGAGAGCAAGAAGGGGAATGAGATATCAGTCAGGGTTAGAGCAGGGACAAAGCCAGTGAGTTTTAAGATATTCTTTAAGATGCTATTTATAAAGAAGAGTGGAAGCAAGAGTGGCAAGTTCACTAGGAAGCTGGTTCCAGCTTTTTCCCACTGTGTTGGTGAAACGTGAGTCCCCAGCTTTGTTGTTGGATTTAATAGTGGAAACAAGAAGCTTATTAGCTGAGCATAGTGTTGCAAGATTTTTGTAGGGGGTAATCAGATTAGTGAGGATTGGGGTTATTATTAGGGTGGTAAAGGATCTTTTGGGTGATAAGTTGTTGACAAAGTAGTTGGTTCTGCAGTTCTAACCATCCCAATTGTTTGAGGTTGTGACAGTGGTAAGTTCTAAAAGGGGTGCCAGTGGCAAATCTGGCTATGTTATTGTAACTGGTGGAAAGTTTGGTGAGGTTGTTTTGAGATAAATTGGTATATATTGCAGAAGCATAGAACAGGGTAGAGATCAGGTGGGTCTGGGCAATAGACGTTCTGGCTAAAGGGGTAAGGAAGAATTTGATTCTGTAAAAGGTGCCTAGTTTTTTGTTAACAGACTTTATTGTAGAATTAATATGGCCATCATAACTAATTGTTGTCAATTCGTATTCCCAGTAGACGAGTTGTAGTGTCAGGGGATATGTTAGTTCCATTGTTAGAGGTTACTGTGAAGTGAAGTTGAGGTGACTTATGAGTAGGAGCAAAGAGCAATAATTTTGTTTTTTTTTTGGGTTCAGAAGGAGGCAGTGTTGCATGAACCAATTTTCAACAATGTTAAATACTGTTTGGGTGAGGGTCTGGAGAGAAGTTATGGACTTGGCTGAACAAATTAAAACAGAGTCATCTGCATATTGTATGCAGGTGGCTTGAGGAATTTTGGTATGTACATCATTAATAAACAATGAAAAGAGAAGAGGTCCTAAAATAGAGCCTTGTGGTACTCCAGTGTTCTCAGCGAGGGATGCAGAAAGATTATTATCCCAAAGCACTGCTTGCTGTCTGTTTTCCAGATAGGATTTAAACCATTGTAATGCTTGTGGATCAAGTGATTGGGCTTTTAGTATACCAATAACCATGTGATGGTTCACCATATCAAAGGCTTTTGAAAGGTCAATAACTAGTGCAGAGAAAAGAGTGTTATTGTTACGATTTTTGTTTATGGAGTCAGAAAAGGATAGCAGGCAGTTGTTGTGCTATGGAATGGCCTAAAACCATGCTGGCAGTTGTCAAGTAAATTATTTTGGAGAAGGTGGTCAAGTAGTCATCTGTGTATGTATTTTTCCATTATTTTAGCTATTGGAGAGAGTAAGGCGATAGGCTGAAAGTTGGAAAGCTCAGTAGATGACCTACCTTTATATAAAGGGATGATGTGAGAGACTTTCCATATGGAAGGGATTTTGCTTTCTAAAATTGTTCTATTTATAAGGATGGAGATGGGTTAGGCAGTGGCTTTAGCTGCAATTTGCAGGTATTCAGCTGGAAGACAGTAAGCAGAAGGGGTGTATGGTTTAAGTTTTTGAAGGAGGTTGCAAATGAGGGATGTAGGTACAGGTTGTATATGAAAGGTCGGAGATGGACTATTAGTGGTATTTAATGGGGAAGTGGTAATAGGTGGTAATGTATTAGCTAGGGTTAGAATGGCTTCAGTAAAATAGTTATCAAAGGCATCAGGAATCTGGTTAGAGTTATTATGGTTGAATCCTGAAGGGGCAGAAGTTTTAGAGTGCCCTGGCTGAAGTAGTTTGTTAATGCCTGACGAGAATTTTTGTGGTTTTGTTGGTGGGTTTGTTGGAGGTGAAGGTAATAGTCTTTTTTGTCTCAGAGAATGTCTATTTTCGTGGCATTTCTTAACTGTTTAAAGTAAAGGTGATCTGATGGGCTTTTGGAGGCTCTCATTTTGGCCCAAATTTTATTTCTGAGGAGGATCTTTTGCCTAGTTTGTTTTGTGAGCCAAGGGGCAATTTTGGTCCTTGTTCGGGAAGAGCGATAGGGGGCGTGGTAATCTAGGATTTGAAGGAATCTAGTATTAAAGTAGGTCACTGCTTCATCAAGTTGAAGATGAAACATTGGTGACCAGTCACATGCTTTCAATTCATTTTGGAAGCTCTCTGGATGAAAGAATTTTTTAGAATGGGAGGTTTTAAAGATATTAGTATTAGGGCTATGAATTCCTTGTTTAATAATATAGGGTTAGTGCGTGGTCACTGATATCATCAGGAAGGGTTCCTGGTTTAAAAGTATCAAGATGGCCGTTGAGAAGGATCCAGTCTAGGGTGGTTTCCTTACTGCTTGGCCTATGGATTCTAGTAGGAGTGTTTTTTATTTGTGAGAATTCGTAATGATTTATGTGATTGATAGGATTAGGAGAGCTACAGGTTGCCCAGTCTATATTAAAATCACCTAGCACAATGGTTTCCTGAGGTAAGTGGGTAGAGAGGCAACTACGTATATTTTCAAGAGTATTGCTATTTTTTCCAGTGGGGAGATATGTGCAAATTAGATAGATAGATTTGGAGTCGTTGATTTGAAGTTTGGCAGTAAGGGTTTCTGCATTAGTATCTGAGGGTAGGAGCACATTGAAGGGTAAAACTTGGAGTTCAGATTTATACAAAATGGCTACACCTCCACCCTTTTTGGTTTTGTGGTCACATCTCAGGATATTATATCCAGGAGGGGTAATTTCCTGGTCCAGAGTTGAGGGCTTTAGCCATGTCTCTGTAATACAGAGAATATCAAATGAGTGCACATCTAAGAGTGCATGTAGGTGGGTAATTTTATTGTTAATGCTAAGGATGTTAAGGTGAGCTATCAGGAGGGAGTTAGACAGTATTTTTGGGGTAGTGATAGCAAGAGATGTTAGGTTGTGTGGGTTACTGGGAATATCAGTATTGGGGCCAGGGTTTGGATGAATATCACCATCTAATAAGGGGTGTTGTTGAGGATATTGTATAAACTTAAGGATTTTGTAGTAGTTGTTTAGGTTTTTTGACATGGAAGTAAGTAACATGGGTAGATCTATGGTACTTTGGAAGTAGATAGATAGAGGTGGAGGTTATGTTACTGTGGTTGAGGGAGTTTATGCAAGAAACTAGTAGAGTTTGCTGGTAGGGCTGGTGTTGTTCAGGATGAGAAAAATGTTCAAAGAAGGTTAGTGTGTATGGTAAAGTAAGAGAAGCAAGAGTTGTAGTTAAGAGTAGTAGGTTTGTGTATATAAACTTGTGTGTTGGGACCATTAGGATATGTAGATAAGGAGTTAGAGTACCTTGAGGGAAGGAGTGTAGTATAAGTTAAAATAAAGGTGGGAGAAGGAGAGATTGCTGTAAGAGGTAGAGTAGGTTGAGGGAAGAAGTGTACAACAAACTAAAATAAAGGTGGTTGTAGGAGAGAAGCTGTATAATATTAGCAATACAGGATGTGGTGTGGAGAGGTTAGGGAGTGGACCTAAAAGGTAATTAACTTAATTAAGGAATTGTTGAGGTTGGGGGTGAGGCTGTTAAGTTGAAGTAGTAAGTGATAGGGTGATAATGGGAAGGGGTGTGGCTCCAGAAGTATATGGCTAGGACCGCTGGGGGTGGGTGGGAATTGTGGGTAGTGTAGGGGAGCGGAGTGAGCCTGCAGGGCAAACAGAGCGGGTTAGAGCAGGTAATGGAAGATTTTACAGAGACAATCTGAGAGGAGGAGATTGATGAGCCAGCAAAAGTGGTCACAGGTAAGTAGAATGTGGTGATGCAGTTAATAGTAGAAAAGGATAGTGGATTGGGAGGAATAAAAGAAATAGAAAAATAGCTAGAAGGTGGGAAAAGAAAGGATAGGGGCAGTGAGATAACACAGGAAGATTAGCAACTAGTCAAGGGGTGATAATCTGAAAAGGAATCTAGAAAATTATGCTAGGGAAAGTAGAGGAAGGGTTATAGCCCAAGGCTAGATTAGAGTGACACCTAGTGGGCAGATAGCAGAATACAACAAGTATCTGTAATAGAGATAGCAGGTAGAGGTGGCTCAGAAATGGACTCGGTGGGGGGGGGGCAGATGGTACAGGGACAGAGAGGAGTCTGGCTACTGGCTTCCTGACTCAGTGGCTGAAATTCATTCTAAGCTAGGTACAGTGTAATTAGAACAGCTCAGCCTGAGACTGATATTAGGTAAAATATGAATATAACAGATCGACTTAATGTTTAGGACCAGGGTGGAACATACTTTCTTGATCTGTTTAAAACAGGGAAATAAACACTGCAACAGCAAAATTTGTTGACCAGTCATTAGGATGGCTGAAGGTAAAATTAAAAGGGTCCTTAATGACCAGGCTGGTCCTTTTGTGCAGGATGGGAGGTAAAGAGCTAGGAAGATTAGAAAGATAAAGTTTACATTAGGTGTGAAGGCATCATAAAATGCTAGTAGTGCTATTAAAACAATCAGGGTAAAGACACAGTGCAGACAGTATTATACAATATGTAAGGTTGCAATGAACACAGTCTTAAGTCAGTACTTCCAGATGGCTACAAAGACTTAGTCTAAGCATTCATGTATAAGCAAGCACAAGGGATTGGAGAGATACCCTTTAAATTACAAAAAGTAACAGCAAGCAAAAGTAAAATAAAATGCCTGTCTTGTGTTAACAAAAAACAAAATAGAATTACATAATGCAAACTGGTTGGCAATCGAATAATCTCTGCAAGTTAATATAAAATAAACTACTACTTGAGGCAAAATATAATTATTCAATAAGTTCTGGACTAGTTCCCAAAGTAATGTGCAGGTAACGGCCACTTGGAAAATTGAGTGCGTCTCCCACAGAGGTTAGCCAAAAGAACGCTTTTTAACAGCAGTTAACGTATGTATCTTAATAAGGGAAAAAACAAATAGCAACTCAGCAAGCTTTATATCCAGGGGGGTAGGTAATGCTTTTCTGGATGTCTGCACAAGGAGTAAGCAGTCCTTATTTACAGGACAGTTGTGGATATAAAGTATAGCTAATATAACATAAAACGATCATTCAGCATCAACTATGTGGTCAGGACTCTAGACAGGGTTTTCTACCGTTGATCGTTAAAAATAACTAGGCAGCCCTAACTTGCAGAAACAGTTGCCGGCAGGCCAAATGTGCACACACCAAATCAATCAAGCATTAGAGGTAGAAAGTAGACACATTTTAAAAAAGAGATTCAGCAATTGTTTGCAGTGTTCTTTGAACATGGATACCATGCCTATTTACTCAGAAACATTTGAGCTGATGTGGTGGTATGTCAGTATTATGGTCACTTTGCACCTATTTTATGGATTAAATCAAGCATTACAAACAATGTGGGGGAGACTATTGCACATAGGATGAGTAAGGGTATGTTTGATTCATTCACCCCCATTTTTTCTGCACCTTTCAGCAAAGATGTTTTTGGTTACATTAACATAGTGAGGCTGAACTGGAACATTGTTTTTTTTTTCCTCAGGAGGTTAAAAAGATTCTAGGAACTGCCCCAGTGATATTGTATTCTATAGGAAAGAAAGTTAAGATTCTGTTAGAATTACCCAGTAGTGGTATAAAATCTATGGACACTAATGGTTCCTTGCATAAATGTGGGTCCTGCAGAATGTGCAGATATATACGAGGGTCCATACGTTGCAGTTATAAACTTTAACAGAACTATTCCATGTCCAGAGAGATGCAACTGCAACACTACCCACATAGTATACATGGCTACCTGAAGCTCCTGCAATGCCCTTTACATAGGTAAAGCTATCAGAAAACTTAAGGACAGGATCCATGGATATATGTATGACATAAAGAAAAGGAAAACCACCAATGTCTTATTTACACATATTTTGGATTGCTCAAAATACAAAAAAAAAATCCTGTTCTTTGTTATAGACAGGATAATTGTGATAAACTTTAGTGGGGACCTAGACACGCAACGTGAGTTCTAAGGACTAACTTGGCAACTCAGACTTAATGCAGCTGCTGTTGCAGGCATTTATGATGCAGTTTCTCTTTCTAGCATTTTAAAGATGAAAGCAGCTTTAGTGTGATTTTTTTTTACTTCAATTTCAACACATTTTTCAGTGTACAACTGTGCATGTGATTGATTTAGTTGTATTTCATTATTTAGTCTATTTAACACAACTAGATGTTTCAGGTCTGGTTCTTTAAGAAATTGCACTTGGTAGTTGAGCAACATCATAATTTATTCTTCTAATTCAAATTTTATTGGATGAATGGTTTGTATTTAAATGTTTTTAATGGCAGACTGTAACTCTGATGAAGTCTTTCATGTTTGCAAGACAAAAGCGCACAGTGTGCGGTTATATTACTATAAAATTGTTGAAGTGCATTGAAATTTATTGTGGAGTGTCTATTCTACTTTTTGTTTTTTATCTTGATGTCAGATGTATAGATAAATGTATGTGCTCTGGAAATATGGGGTGGGGGGGTTAAAGTGTTAAACTGTGAGCTAAACGTGTCCATCAGTAGGCTGGCTATGTCCTCTGGGTTTGAGTATGTGAAATTATTTACTATTAGCAGTGTGCAGTGCTGGGAATCATTTCTGAGGATTATAACACAGTTAAATATGGCTTTGTGGTTATCTGGGTGGCTATGTTTAATTCATACATGGCTTTAATTGATTTGATCAGGGTCTCGAACTCCCTGCTACATTTAGCAAGAGTATTTTTGGCATCATGAATCTTAAACTTATTTTTGTGTGCAGTGAGTTTTTATCTTTATTATAGAGCTTGTTTACATTTGTGTTTCACCTCCAGAGTTATTTCTTTTTTAATTTGACATTGTATTTTTTTTTGAAGGGAGATATGCAGCTATTTACATGTGCATATAATTTGGCAGAAAAGGATTCTACAAAAGGATTGAGGGCATCCATTTGGAAGAGTATTTTGAATTTAGCCAGACCATCACATAGTTTTAATAGATTAGCCTTAGCACAATCTTTCAAAACTGAAGTATTAGAATAATCTTTTGCCTTCAATATTAAGGTGAATGTGACTGATCTGTGGTCTGATGTAACCAGGAAGGATGTAACAACTGGTGGGGGGCAAAGCTGTCCCATATTAATAAGGACCAAGTCCAGGAATGTATCACCTCTGGTAGAGATGTAGACTAACTGGTCCAAAGAGTTTGTATTGATAAAGTCCAGAAATTTCTGAGAGCAAATGATTGAGGATATGGAAGTCTCCAAGTTGATGTTGAGGTATTAAAATTCATCTAAGAGAATCTTGTTTGTCTTAATGTATAGGGACTCCTTACTATTTAAAGAGGAAGCATGGGCTAAGGGGGACATATGGGGGGGTCCTATAGTCTAACAAGTATGGAGGTGATTTTTTTTTTTAAATATTGAGATAACCACATGCAAGCATTTTAAATGTAAGAATCCACTAGAGTTAGTCCCAAAACTTAGGGACTGAGTGGAAAAAAAAAACAGACTTACATCTATTACATGCAAGATGGCCATTTCCCAAGATATTCCCTTTTTTTCTGAGTTATAATGATCTTGGAGTTAGTTTATGTAACCTCAAGGGGTGCAGAACTGCTTGCCCACCTGCAAAAAAGGCATTTAAAAGTGAATAGATTATTTCTAAGGCATGATTTTGGTATGAAGTTGCTTTTTTTCGTA